>NC_062531.1:23971184-24086184 GCF_022655615.1 Tachysurus fulvidraco | reverse complement strand
TTCAGTGAGAGACCTGTGTTTTTCCTCTGTTCGTAACCTTACACAGAATTTTAGCCGTCCAAGCTAAACACCTTCCATTTTAGATGCTTTTTAGATGAACGAGCACTGGGAGCATAGAAATGTTGTTTTGGGACTTTTATCATGAACATATTTCCCTGAGCAGACTAGAGGAAAAACTTACAATTCTTAAATCTCTTTAAATAATGATAGATTATTTGAATTGTTAACCGGGGGGCACGGTGGCTTAGTGGTTAGCACGTTCGCCTCACACCTCCAGGGTTGGGGGTTCGATTCCCGCCTCCGCCTTGTGTGTGTGGAGTTTGCATGTTCTCCCCGTGCCTCGGGGGTTTCCTCCGGGTACTCCGGGTACTCCCCCGGTCCAAAGACATGCATGGTAGGTTGATTGGCATCTCTGGAAAATTGTCCGTAGTATGAGAGTGTGTGTGTGTGTGTGCCCTGTGATGGGTTGGCACTCCGTCCAGGGTGTATCCTGCCTCGATGCCTGATGACGCCTGAGATAGACACATGCTCCCCGTGACCCGAGAATTTCGGATAAGTGGTAGAAAATGAGTGAGAGTGCGAGAGAGTTATTAACCAGAACTCTGGTGTGAGACCTGACAACGATATTCAATTATCAACATGAAGAACAACAACAAAAACGATTGCTAAATGCAGACTTTTCTCTGTAAAAGCTAGTCATCATTGCTAGATTTTGTTATCTAAATTGTAATATGCAATTGTTTAAACATTTTATTTCTTCTACACTGCAAGACACATTGACACAGGAACAGAGAGCAAACAGAGGAGGAGGATAAGACTGAAGTTGTCTGTAATTGCTTTGGTTTTGTGACGTGACGTGACTGTGGTAACATTAACGGAGCTTCGTGAACAAGCATGCCTTTACCAGCGTGTACAAAGAAACACTTTTGACTCACCTGACAAAGCGTAGCGGAAACGATCTGTTTTACTGAGTTGAAAAATGAAAAGTACAAGAGAACTTCAGCAACAACAAATTTATGATATTATTTCAGACCCTGGAGGGATGTGATGCATTTTTTTTGCATTAAAAATCCAAAAAAAACCCCAAAAAACCCCACAACCTTTGACACTTTTTCATTGTAAATTTGAACAAATGTTTTAAACTCATGGTATCTTAAGTATGTAACCTAGTGAGCCAGTATTAATGTGTTCATTGCTAGAGATTTAAGCACTTATATACGTCGCTCTGGATAAGGGCGTCTGCCAAATGCTGTAAATGTGATGCAACCAAATCATGACGAAATAAAGTTTCTTCAGGACCATGAAGGTTCTCCATGAAGTAGCATTATATCTCAGTCACTTGGAGTTTTTTTGTCATTGTCACAACCAAAAATTTCTTTGCTGTCCTTTTTCAAAAATAGTTTTTTTTAAACTCCTCCCGGTAAAGACACCTACTGTATGTAATGACTTTCTATGGTAGCTGTACTCATGTTCCACACACGTGAATCAAAGATATCTTTGGCTGAATGAAGAAGAAGACAACAGGTTAGCATCGCGACGGCTCGACCGCTCTGCTACCTCATGACGTCACATGACGCGTCTGTGCTAATTTTGAAAACTCCTAAGTTCCTCCAAAAATATGAGCTGATCTTCTAAACATGCTAACTACTGGCCTTTTTACACCCGGTCACTTCACGTGTTGTCTCTGATCCGATAGCTATCAGATTTGTTAAAACTGTTCCATTTACATCAGGCCACATAAACGCGTCTCGGCGAATCGGATATCGATCCGATCTTTCTACTCCCGCCCGAAACGCTAATATATTTGACCTCATTTCAGGGGTAATTGAAATTTGGTGTACAAAATGGCTCTTGCTACAAAAAACAGCATTTACTGTTTGCTGCATTTTCGCTGACGGCAGCAGTGCATTTTAAGACCTAACGAGACGCCTGGGTGAAAGATCGGAGCCAGCGCTGGTGGGAAAACATATTTGTTTCTGGCGCGATGCACGACTCGCAAGTGACGTACTTCCGTTTGGGAGGAGTATAGCGCTGACGTATGTGGTTTGAACAACCACATGCATTTACACCTGTCCAGTTTCATCTGAAATGCGTCCCAGACCTCCTTCTGAAGGGGTTTGAACGATCGGATTTATATCCGTCTCGAAAACGTTTCGGAGGGCATTTAGACCTGGTCTTTTTACCATCACATAGCTATCTGATCACAGAGAACGCAGGAAGTGACCAGGTGTAAAAAAGCCCCTAAAAGTGTTAGTTACCTAATGAGGAACTGATTGAACAACTCAGAAACAAATGCATATGAAGTCAACCTGAATCCATTCAATGTAAATGTGATTATACTCTATATATAGTAAATTTAGTAAATAATCAGTACATAATAATTATTAACTATTATTATTATTGCAAAAAGTTTTAGAACCCCTGTATTTAAGGCCCCCAGAAGTGCCAGAAGCAGCACAGCATTCAGATTAAGATTCTTACCCCGAACCTGCGGTGAAGCTCAGTGTGTGTAATTTATGCGTTATACACAGCCTTTCTTCTTTCACCCCCTCCAAAAAAACAGTGAATATTCTGATGATGTGATTCAAAGCGTCAGCTAATCCTGCGGACGCCATAATTGACAGATTGTGTTTGGAAGCTGAAGAGTAGAGACAGGCGCTGCAGGCGTTTGCACAGACACACGAGCGTTTTTTGGGATTTATTTATTTTTTTTTTGCCTTTTCCCGAATTTCGGCATGGGCCGAGACACGGGGAGTTTTTTTTTCCCCTCCTTTTTTTTCTTCTCAGATGTTGTCTCTTCACCCGAGGCTTGCTTCTCCCTTTCATGCAGCCACATGTGGAGCGCTTCTCCCTCTGAAGTTGTGTTTGGATTAGCCAGAACAGAGGAGCACCACTGAGGTAGCTCACACATACACACACATACACACACACACACACACACAATTTCACCGTCATTCACTGTTTATCCAAAAAAACCGAACTGTCAAATGAGACAATTCTGTTGGGAGAAAAAACTTGGCGGAGGAAAAAAAAATCAGAAAGAAAAGAAATCAGAAAAGAATTGACCGAGGTCTCGGTCCACCTTCACGACATCTTCTAGAAGAATGTCAAACAAGTGCTTTCTAGAAGAACCAAACAAGTGTTCATTTGACAGTGTTCGCACAATACAGTTCACATGCACAGAGATCTGTGACTGAGTGTGACCAGATATTGGGATTGGGACCAGATGGAAACCTTGATGCGAGAAAGACCTTGATGACAGAATGGGAGATTGTCCAGCACCGTGTTCCGAAAACATGTTGGACTTTTGTGAGTCCTGTGCCAATAATATCCAAACTCTGAGGTCTCGAGGAATCTGCTTTCCAAACCACACGTTACTGCGTCCTGCCAGTACGCTATGGTACAGTGGTAAACTTTGTGGTTAACAAATCTGCAATTAAGTGCAGAACCGCTGTGGAGAGGCGTCTTGGCTGTATGTGTACTGTACCGATGTTAGTAGAAGTGCCTCAGTGTGTGTGCAGTGGGAGACCAATAAATCTCTTCATTTTAGCTACACAATAAAAACGATAAAATAAATAAAAGTTGTAACGGATAAACTCTACACCTCGTTATTTATGCACCGATCTGGTTTGTTTAGTTTGTTAAGCAGCTAGAGGAGCAATTCACAGGACATCCACAATCTGGACACACCGCAAAACTGTGCATAATGGAAACGTGGCTAGGCAAAAAGCAAATAATGCTTCTCTGGTCTTAAATAGGCCCTTTCACAAAACACTGTGCTGTGGAAACCCAGCACTGATCCTCACTCTGAGAACACTGTTACACTTCTGCTTCTCTGTACAACCTCCATCTTGACCTTTCTCTAAGCAGTCAAGGTTCTGCAATATATTTACATCTTTTTGAAATAATAGAAATAATATTGCTAATATTAGGACACTGGTGGCTAAAGTGGTAAATGCTATGGGTTGTTTATCAGGGTTCAAGCCCGGGCAAAGGAAAAAGGTACCGAAGCAATCGGGCCCTCACGACCAGACTGCGTAACAGCTTCTTCCCACAAGCCATCAGTCTTCTCAATAACTGAACTGTACTGTACTGAGCACAACATACACACACATCATCTGTATGGACTGCACAGACCCTCACAAAACACACACACTGTTTTGCACACTTTTCTGCTGTTTTTGCACTTATTGTACAATATCTCAGCCATTTCGCACATACTATACGATATTTCAGTCATCTGCTGTTTTTTGCACAACTCTATATATTATCCAAAGGACCTTCTGCTAAGAACCTGCTGCTGTTCATTCTTTTACTGCACGAAATATTGTTTGAACATACAGTATATACACCGGTCGGTCGGTCGGCGCTGTTTCTGTTACTGTTTATTGTCTTTTGTGTATTGCATTTTTTGTACTTTTTGTATTGTCTTGTAACTATATGTCTGCACTTTTTTTTGTCCTACACTGTCTTTTGTCCTGCACTGTCTTGTTTGTCTTGTCCTTCACTGTTTGCACCAGGTTGCACAGTTGCACTTTATGTGGCTAAGACTACTTACATGTCCTTAGCCCTGTCTTTGTTTTATGTAGCACCTTGATCCTGGAGAAACGTTGTCTCATGTCACTGTGTATTGCAACAGCTATATGTGGTTGAAATGACAATAAAAGCTTCTTGATTTGACTTGACTTGAGCACTGTCAAGCTGCCACTGTTGGGCTCTTAAACAAAGCCCTTAACTCTCACTGCTCCAGGGGTGCTGTATCATGTCTGACCCTGTGCAGTGGAGGTCTTCACGGGTCCACTTAGATCCGAAAACCCGAGGTCCGACCTGAGACCTAAAAGTTCTAGGTATAAAAGTTTCACATGTGCCTTTGACACGGGTCGGGTATAATAATAGCGACATCGGGTCTCGGGTAATTTAAAATGAATATGTTTTTAACGAACGGACCTGAGAAGACCCGAACTACTGTATCTCGTGTGTGTGCATGGACTCGAGTCCTTTTCGAACCTCTCCTCTGTTTGCCAAGACCGCTTGTGACATCGCGTTGCTGGAGGTAAGCTAATTTTCGTTGAAACAGACCTGTCAATCAATTTTGAATCCATGCTGTAGTGGTTACACTAAAGTAACATTCGGGTCCAGTCGGGTTAAAAAAAAATTGCCGTCGGGTCGGATTCGGGTCTAATTTTTTCGGGGTTTGTCTCGGGTCGGGTCTTTCTTAAAAAAAAAAAAAATAAATAAATAAATATATATATATATATATATATATATGCACGTCCTTTTGGGTGCATATATGATTTGGGTCACTTCAGGTCGGGTAAATTTTTTTAGACCCGAGAAGACCTCTACTGTGCAGTAACCCCAACTTCTCATACCCAACTTGGGGTATGAGAAGAAAGAATTTCACTGTGCTGTAATATTTGTGTGACAAAATAAAGGTTTCTCTTCGTATGTGTGTTTTGATGCCTCCTTGGTCTTCATGATGCTGTTTGTTTAGGTATGTTCTCCATCATGAAGAAGACATTCCAGCAAGACTGGAGACTCCTTCCAATAGCACTAAAGAAACTCATCTTACCAGAAAACTTCAGATTTGTCGTGTGTAACTTCACCTTATGGACAATTATGTGGTAATAATCAAGAATCGTCGTCACTGGAAGCAAAAAGGGTCAGTTTCAGTCAATTCAGCATTCACTATTGAGGTCACTACAAAGTCATTTATCATGCATGTGTATTTGTCCTTCCTTTGTAGTGATTCAAAGTAAATAAAGCATTTCCTTGCAAGAGATATGGTTTTATCAGTAAGTAAACACGATAAGCAAACGTCGTTCTTTGTATTTTGCTAAAACGACTTTTTAAAGCGTTGTAGACATTTCGCTGGGACACAAAGGATCTTTGCAGAAAATAAAACCAGAGAGTGAACTAATGAGTCACTTTTTGTACCCAGATAATATGGATGTGCTTCCATTGCCTCAGAGAAACACCCTCACACACACGCACATGCACACACACACACACACACACACAGAAAGAAACATCTACGACTTGACACCTGGCTAAGTTGAAAAGAGCAGAGGAAAATGCCTTTTAATCTGTCTCAGATATGGTTTCATTGCTGTGAGCGCTTACCTCATCGCTCCCCCTGCACTCGCTCAGACACGCACACACATGTACACACGCATACACACATATACACACACCTGTGCACATTCCTCTGGCTCTCATATCAAAACACCCTCAAATCACCTTGACTCGCGCGCACACTCGTATATACACGGCAAGAAAGACCTAGCGGCTCATTCTTGAGGTGAGAGGGAGCAATATACCCCCGTAGCCATGACACCTTAGAGAGGCCGAGCCCTAAAAGATATGCTCATCTGTGCAAAGAGGTTCCTACAGTCTACTAGGTACGGCACAGTTGTTGAAACCATTAACACAGAAGGATGACTAACACAGTTTACACAGCAAACATGCTAGTTCAGTTAATTAGCTAGCTAGCTAAATAGTTTTATCCCTGCTTTAGTGAGATACATTTATAATTCACTGTTTGTCAATGAATTAGCATGTAGTAATGAATAAACATGACAGGTTATGACAAATGGCACCCGAAATGGTTTCTTTTCATTTTAAAATGCTGATTAATTCCTTCGCAAACATAGTGACAAGGAGCAGCTAACATTATATAATGTAATGAGTATATAATGTAATAGGGGGCACGGTGGCTTAGTGGTTAGCACGTTCTCCTCACACCTCCACGGTTGGGGGTTCGATTCCCATCTCCGCCTTGTGTGTGTGGAGTTTGCACGTTCTCCCCGTGCCTCGGCGGTTTCCTCCGGGTACTCCGGTTTCCTTTTTTTTAAAGCGCTGTTATACCTGACTGCGTGAAAACAAGCGTCGTCCATGTCAGATTATCATCAGCAAACCCAGACCAAAAATCACACAATGTAAACACTTATGGTGGAAACGACTTAAACTTCAGTTTCATTTAGGAGCTAATAGCCTCCATCAGCCCCCTCTGTGTGGGCGGAGTCAGGTGCTTTGATTGACATCTGTGTGACACAAATCACACAGAGACAAAGAAAGAAGATCAACAAAACCCGCCAAGACAGAAAGAAACGGCTCTTATCTGTCCGGAGCCGATGACAGCGGAGTGCCACATCAAACAAAACGAAGGATGACACTCTTTCACAGATGAATGTAAGATGCCGCTTGTTTGTGTCAAGGTTGAACGAGAGAGGCTATGTCTCGCTGACATGGGACAAAAGAGAGAGAGAGAGCAAGAGAGAGAGAGAGAGAGAGAGAGAGAGAGAGAGAGAGAGAGACAGAGAGAAAGAGAGAGAGAGAGAGAGAGAGAGAGAGAGAGAAAGAGAGAGAGAGAGAGAGAGAGAGAGGATTTCTGTGAAAGTGTTTCCTCTGGCACCTTTGACTTTGGCGGATCTCCCGAGTGTTACTTTCTCTCTGATCTCCTGAGTGGTGTCTCTCTCTCTCTCTCTCTCTCTCTCTCTCTCTCTCTCTCTCTCTCTCTCTCTCTCTCTCTCTCCTCTCTCTCTCTCTCTCTCTTTCACTCTCATATACACACACACACACACAAACATACACACACAGAAAGCTGTTAACCCTGTGGGCAATTGTGCGTCTCTAAGAGCTAATTGCTCTGCTTGCAGCCCTTTGCTAGGTGTGTTTACCTGGCCTGAAAGACAAACTGTAAAGAGTTTAACTTCTTTGGTATGAATGTAGCCTCATGTGACTTGTGACACATATAGAAGAACCTTTTTTTTTTTCTTGATACTTCTTCCAGATTGTAACATAATAATATACGGTCAGATATGTTCTATTATTATTTTTTTTTTGCTATAGATGCAACGGATACGTTTCTTTAAGTCCCTTTGAAACAAAAGTCTTTAAAATCTTCGATTACTCGTACGATAATAAGCCGATTTCCTAACCGCTTTAACGTCTTTAACGAGGACAAAATGCGCACACATCTGAGAGACACTAAAACCTAAATTTGTCAAAATACCACGCCAACAACTGGAGGGGAAGAACAAAGCAAACAGAACGATATTGTTGTCCCATCTGTGGCGGGGGCGTCAGAAATACTCAGGAGGATGTGCAGTTAATATCGTCTTCTGGTTCATATCAGATTGACAAAGTGTGAAGCCAACGCTATGCCCATATAAGGAAATCGATGAAAAACGTCAGGACGGATTATATTAGGAAAGACAACCGGGAGTAATAACAACAGGAATATAATAATAATGCATCTGTTGTCGATAATAGAGACTCTGCCTTGCTTCTGGAAATCTACATTAACCATCTTGTGAGTGAGTCTGAGGTGTCTTTGCTTTTTAACAATCAGAGGTGAGTTTTCTAGCATGGGAAAGTCTGGAATGGAAAGATTTCTGTTCTCTTTTTTTTGTTAGCATGACATGTATTTTTTTTATATTTAAATGTAATCATACAGTACTGTACAACAGACCCGTGGATGTGTTTTTACAGGAAAATAATTCATTTCCAGTGGTAACAGTAACTCTGCTAAAAATGTGTGGAAGTGGTTTGTCCGAGGTTAAAGCTTTGTGTCGAAGGTTGTGAGTTCAAATCCCAGGAATGTCTGAAGTGTCGAGTCGAGGGTTTAGAAGGACTAAGTGCTTAGAGCGGATGCTACCTCAGAGTGCTTAGATACTACCTCACACCTCACAGATCTTTTTTTTTTGCCTGTCGTGTTATTTTTATGTAGTAGATTTCTACCAAAATGGAACCAAACTGGAACCAAGCACCTGCTGCATTTACACATACACACACAGAACGGCCTGTAATGGCTATCCTGTAATGGTTCTCTTTCTTTTTGGTCTTGGTGGCTTTCTGCCACTCACATGAAAACCTCCCCTCGATAAGAACCCGCCACTTTTTTTCATCTGTTTAACAACCGACGAAAAAAAAGTCTGCGGTGCTCTGGCTTTTATCCTGAGGAAGAAAGATAAAGACTCCGGAATAAGACGGAGACTTTTTTTAAACCCTGTGAACATAAATATAACAGATAGGATGTGACATCACTCGAGAACATGTGCAATCAGCGGTGGTGATAAAGAGTGGGGCGGTGATGATGTTGTATATACCGTTTCCTGTTTCCATTTGTTTTTGACAAAGGGTGTATCTATAGACATCCAATTTCACCTTCTGTAAATGAGATCTCTTCTCCCAAATGAAGGTTATCTGAGGACTGAAAAATTTCAATCAAATTCAAGTTTCTATCTGTCCAGCATACTTGAAGATCTATTCAAGGCAACCGATAGAACAATCTCGAGACTGACCGAAGAAGAATAACTTCAAGGAGTTTAGTATTTCATCAGTGTTTCTGTTTTTACTTAGCGAGCTAGGGAAAATATATTCATAGAAAAGTTCCAAAGAAAATAACTGTCATATTATTCACACAAAAGTTTCTATCTTCAAAGTAAAGCTTGACATCAAACCCATTTCTGCTCTCTGAGACGCCTAAGTTCTTGTTCATAAACATCTCAAATTGGAAGGTGTTTATGTACAATTCCAAGTCCTGATTCATTTTAGAACAGACTTTGAGAGATAAAATGATAGAAAATAGATATAATGATGGATAATGTCCCATAAGTCAGATCCAGTACTGGTAAAAGGGGTTAAGCAAAATAATACTCTAATAATTAGTTCAGTTTAAATGCAGCTCTATAAGTTATAGAAAGGTTATGTTTCTGCCTCACGGTGTCAACCCCCATATCCTGTGTCCTCTCTACACAACTACATGACAGCTTTGTAAAAAAAACAACGTTATGTTTTTTGTTTTGATTTTCTTCTGAGAACAAATTATTCCTAGGAACGAACATGTGTCCTTAATTTCAGCAAGGCTTTCGTCCATATGTTTTTGAACCCAGAGGTCGACGTCTGCCGCTGTGGACACACACGGGGACACAGATGCTGGGACTGGCTTTGATGATGTGTAAAAAGGAGGCATCGTTTAAGGTGACACACATCTGACTTATTGGGACTGGCGGTAATGATGCAGTTAACAAGGATATACGAACAAAACACACACACACGCTTCAAAAGAAGCAGGAAGGAAGCTTTTGACTTTAGCTGGCTCTTTTATGTCTTTGTGGTTTTATTATTTGTTGTCATTAAAGTTTTTTATTGTCGCTGTTTGCCCCGTTGTGTCTCTTGTTTCTGAGCCATTGCTTTTAGGGCTGTTTTTTTTTACTTCTTGTTTTTTATTGCGATATGATCCCTCTCTTTTCAATGAGCAGCTGTTCAGATTTGAACTCTCCCGAGACACTCTGATGTCTTTTTCTGTCTCTCTAAGGCCAGTAAACACTCTTCTGTCCTTCGCTGAAAAGGGAATAAATACGCTCTGTTTGTTTTTCGGGTAGGAATCTCCTCGAGGGGATGGCTCGCTTTTGAAAAGTCGACTCCACCCGACAAAAATGAAGTTAAAGTTTGCATAAGCTCAAGATGAATAGACGCCGACGAGGAGCATTCTGTCATCGTCCGCATTCACATCCGCATGAGTCGGTGAATTCAAATAAATGCCTCTTTCAACAACATCTTGTTCAGACTCCAAATGCTGTCAGTCTGGGCGTGGGTTGTGCATTGTACACAACCTAATATATCCCAATATCAAGCCAAAATTCTAGCATTTAATCATACAAAATGATTCCACAGATCGGCAGGAGCCACCTCGGTACTGGATGGACGTGGCTCCTGCCGATCTGTGGAATCATTTTGTATGATTAAATGCTAGAATCTCATGCTAGTGTTAGTTTCATTCGATTTTTGACTGTGTGTCACAGGCATAAATAAATAATTTAGCGCACTGCATTAACTTATTTCGGTGCATGCTCAGTATTCTTTAATCAAATTTCTTTCTTTCTTTTTTTTTTTTTTTACTGATGAGTCATAATGTCAGAGTAGTTCCAAGAGGCTGAGTTAAGCATTAGCATACATTACAATGCTTTCTATCCAGTGTGTAAAAGTGTGTCTGTAGGGGGGGTTGTGTGTGTGTGTGTGTGTGTGTGTGTGTGTGTGTGTGTGCCATCATGCTCACACTTCCAATAACCGCGGTGAACACAAAAGAGGACTTCTAGCAGTGTGTCATTCCAGAGCGAATACCAGGCCATAGCAACCTGCAGGAGAAAGAAACGGGGGAGTTGGAGTTAGCTTAGCCGCGCCGCAGTGATCGACCCCCGTGTGACCCTCCAGCGCTTCACAATCGCTCTCACCCAGCTGGAGATGAGGCCTGTGAGTGCATATGTGTGTGAGAGACAGAGTGTGTAAGGGGGTTATGGGTAGGCTAGTGAATGAAACCCAATCAGCTCAAGTTCCTGCTCAGCATGAGTCCCGGACACAGAGAGAAAGAGAGCTGCACAGAGAGAGACTGAGCGCTAGCGCTGCCATGACGAGACGAGAGGCCCTCTCACACTCTTGCTGTTAAACACACAATTTCTCTCGGTCACACACATTTCAAATCTGAGTGGTTGGAATAAAAAATAAAACACTTTTACCTCATAAAATGTAGAAAACGAAAGTTTTGGCCTGTAACGATTGCTAGTTCAGCTTAGCACCGGAGCTAACGTTGCTAGTAACTGAAGTAATGGAAGTATAACTGCCTGTTTAACCATGCACAAGCTAAACGCCTTCTAGATATGTACTGTATTATCACCTCATCCTTCGGCTAACTCCACAGAATCATCTTTGCTACCTGTCAAAATACGTAGCGGCCGTGTCTAAGCTAGCCTTTCGCACGAGCAACCAAGTGACTCTGATTTCACATTTATTTGTTTTGGGCACAAAGATGAATTCAGTGATGAAAAAAACACACAGAGTAAAGTCATTTACACAGTAAATCGTACATTTTGTCTAAAACAGTTACAATTTTTTAAAAAAGCTCTTCAGGCCATACTAACAAGCATTAACCGCTGCTAACGTTTTACTGTATTATGTCGAGTACAGACATCCGTTGCTTCTTTCTAACAAGAAAGTGAAAGAAAAAAAACAAACAAGACAATAGAAATTGTGATACGTATTATTATTCCAGTCGTACATTTAGATATTACATTTGTAGTGTGTGCTCAGCTACAGATTTAAACTTTAAAGATTTTCCTTTCCATACTTTGGCAATATTGTTCTTCATATAGTTATTTAAGTAAAGCTAGTTTGAATTGAACTGCTTTGACAGAAAGAGAAAGAGTTAGAGAGAGGGAATATTAAAGCGGCTGTGTGTGTGTATGGGGCTGTAATGCCCCGCTGATCTATTAGCATATCAGAATCGTCACGCAGCGTGGGGCTGCCACGCACACACACGCTGCTAGGTGGCACTTCTGAGAGACGCTACGCTCCCTTTGAAGGCGCGAGCAAGAGTGTGTTCTGAAACCCTTAGAACATCCGAAAAAAGCCAAAAAGTTCAAACTCAAAAAATATAGAGAGTGAGAAAAAAGCATAAAAGTTTTGCTTTTTCTTTACATTATATTATATTATTTTTCCATGTGTTTTTTTTTTCCAAGCGTTTCATCTTTTGCTCTCTCGTCTTTTAAAACTAACGATTTGAAAGGTGAGGTTTAATAATTCTCTGTGATGCTGTTTACAGGCTGTATCGACGGATCCTGCGGGATTCCCATTTGTAAATCGTCAGAAGGCGTAAAAAGTGATGCTAATTTTTTTTTTTTCAAAAAAATTAAGCGATTACACAAGTGACCATTACTCTGCACGAACAAAGGGTGAAATTAGAGCTAATTCATTCTGATTGGAAGCTACCAGCGACAACAAGGCCGGTGTATTACCGTTCTGTGTTACCTAAAGAGGCTAAAAAAAAAAAAACACCTAGCTTATCAGATTTTTTTAAATGAATAAATATTCAATCCAATATGAAATCTTTTATTCACTTTTCACCATTCATGTAAACCGAAGCCTTTCCAAGATGGCTAACTGAGTAAACAGTGACGTGTCAAATTCAACATAGCATACACAAAAGATAGCATGCTAACACACTTTATGCTTAGGCTTGTGTTGAACAGTAAAGAGAAAACGGTTGTGAGTGGGACCACGTGGTGTATGTAATTGTTTGATATCTTGATTCACAGCTTTATTCAGTCCCATGAGAATTTTGCATAATTTTTTGTTGTGATGATTGATTGTGGCTTAAAATTCTTTTGCTTGAATGTGTAACTACTCAAACTGGCAAAATGGCAACCACAAGATTCCTCCTTTAAACTTCTATCAGTGAAGACACCTACTGTATGGAACGACATTCTATGAGATCTTTCTATGTGTGTTGTGGTGACATCACAATCTGAGGTAATTTTGAAACTGAAACTCGAGTTAGTTTGAGTTTGTGCGCGTTCACAAAAAACGAGCCACAGTCTATTGCTCTCTTCTGAACGTCGGTCGCTAAAATAGTTAGCTAATGAACGTGAGTGAGAGACAAACAGCTTGGCAGAAAAATAACATCACGCCATCTTGCACTAACCAGCATCTTCATCAGGCATAGAGCCTTTATTTTCATTTGCTGAAAAAAAAAAAAAAACAGGTCAGATTTCTCTCCTCTCTCTTCTTTCACCCCCTCTTTTTTCCCTTACTTTTTTTTTCAGGGTTAGCCTTGAAGTTGGTCTCCCATCAGTCACGAAGCGCAGCTCTATTGACGGACTCCGGGGTGGGTATTGACGGCTCCATAATTTGGGCAGGGGAGTACAAAAAAGCCGTGCCCCCTGCTGTGCCCAGCACGGCACCACGGGCAGCGGGAGCCCTCGCATTTTATTAGCCTGGGAGTGCAGCAAATAAAGCACATTCAGCCAGCCACTGATCTCTGTCACCGAAACAATACCGCCGTATCTCACGGCGCTCCCTCGCTCACTCTTTCACACACACAAGGAAAGAGAGAGAGAGATTGTCTAACTCTATTCTCAGCTCTACTTTCATGCGGTTCTTTTTTCTTCTCTTGTTCATCTGTCTTCTGTACTTCAAATATTAATCAATCTCCATCTCACAGTCTTTCTCTCATTCTGCCTGTACCTTTCACTCATTTGCGCCAACCTCCAACGCTCACTCTTCTCATCGTGCGGCTCTCGTGGTTTCTTTTCCACTGGCTTTGGCCTAATATATTGCAGCTCACTAAAAACAAGCAATATAAAAAAATTGTACAGTAAATATCATAACAACTAGCTTTAACCTTTCTGGGATCTTTTCTGTATATAAACATGAAGTTCAGCTGATAATGAAATGCCACTTAGTGTCCAGAGTTTCTTTCTTTCCAGTTGGTTTATCCCTGAAGCTACAAGCTAGTGTAGCTAGAAAGTAAACACATCTTATGCTAGTTTAGCAAAGCTGGTATCATCCTGCTCGAAGAAGCCAGTAGGAAACCAAGGAATGTTTCTGCAACAGTCTATCACCTGCTCCTACTAAAGCGCGGGCACACACACACACACACACACACACACACACACACACACACACACACACACACACACACACACACACACACACACACACACACACAAATGGTTAAACTTAGAAAACAATGAATTATTTTAAATTTCATTTTTGAACATGAGTTCATTATCCAAAACTTGTCAATTAAGTTAAAGAGAAGATATAAATTCACATA
Source organism: Tachysurus fulvidraco (assembly GCF_022655615.1). Classification (NCBI taxonomy): domain Eukaryota; kingdom Metazoa; phylum Chordata; class Actinopteri; order Siluriformes; family Bagridae; genus Tachysurus; species Tachysurus fulvidraco. Next base: position 24,071,570 of record NC_062531.1, on the reverse strand, counting down.
ATATTAATCAGGTTTTACAGCGACACACACACACACACACACACACACACACACACACACACACACACACACACACACACACACACACACACACACACACACACACACACACACACACACACACATACACATGCCTACACACATTAGGGTGAAGTTACAAAAGTCACAGAAGTGAAGTGTCTCAATAACTTTGGCGTCTCTCTGTCCATTAAAAGTAAAGGTCCAGACAAACAGACAGAGGGCAAGGGGCTCGATTTTTTACACCACATGGTGTCCTTCTAAAATATTATTGGTAAAAGGATCCTGCCTATAACATACTCTGTGTGCATGTGTGTGTGTGTGTGTGTGTGTGTGTGTGTGTGTGTGTGTGTGGGTGGGTGTGGGTGCACGCATGCTCACTGAAGCACTACTCCACACACTGAGACAACTGTGTAAACAGTGACATGAAACGCCCCTGACCTGACCCGGGGGATTTCGAACATGCACATGCTTGTTCATGTCTGATGAGCGGACATGACCAACCTTTGGTTTCCTGTTGTTCTGTGTATGTTGTGTAGCTCAGGTGTGCTTTCTCACACGTACATTCAGAATGCTTTTTGGACCAGGCTTTGATCTTCAATTTAATTGCAGCTTTTTACATAAGCATCGAAACAGATTCTGTTCCTAATAGGCAAGCCGGAGGTGTAGGCTGTAAGGAAAAACTCCCTGAGATGATATGAAGAAGAAACCTTGAGTTGGGTGATTTGGAACATTTTGGTGACACTGGACAGGAAATAATGTAAATGTAAATAATGTCCTTTCTACAACAATTTGTAGTCAAGTGGAAATAAACAACCAAGTAACTAACAGATCAGCGCAAATTTTGACTTCACCATAGACCCAACACAAATTTCCTCCTTTCGAGGGCCTTAAATGATCGTTGATGATGACCCGAACAGAAAGCTGACTGACGCAAAGGTAGCTCAAAGACGGCGTGACAGTCTCCGGGCGGCCCCATCCGCAGCAATCCCATGAGTCACGGGCTGTACATGCAGATCTATCCCCAGCAGAGTGTACGCCAGGCGACGGGACTCCAACCTGGGCTAAGGCATCAATGGCCATAAAGATCATCAGCATCCAATGATGTGGGAGCCTCACTGATTGAAGGAAGGAGTCTCGAGTTTCAACGAAGGTGTAGAGAAAAAAAGTATAACTAAATCTACTAGTCACGGACCCTGCAAACATAGTCACGGACCCTGCCATACGTTCAGTTTGAAAAAAAGGACAGCTGCTTTTTCACATAAAATTGGCGGCGTAATTCAAAGTCAAAGACGGCAAAGAACTGATCTACTTGTAATTATCGAGCAGGAGTGCAGAGTAATTACAGTAAGCGCATAATTAGCATAAATGGATAATTTTCTCTATCAGGTATTAAACCTTTATAGGGAGTTGAGACTTTAAAAGCTTTTCCCAGATGATTTTTATAATAAAAACGATAATAATGTTGAACAGAGACAATTTATAAAGTATCAGTATATAGAATATATAAATCAGTACATAGAAAAGAAGAAGCGTTTATTTGTCACATATCGAAATATAAAGTGAAGTGACATACGGCTAAGTACGGTGACCCATACTCAGAATTCGTTCTCTGCATTTATCCCATCCAAGTGCACACACACACATACACACACACACACACACACACACACACACACACACACACACACACACACACACACACACACACACACACAGCAGTGAACACACACCCGGAGCAGTGGGCAGCCATTTATGCTGCAACGCCTGGGGAGCAGTTGGGGGGGATTCGGTGCCTTGCTCAAGGGCACCTCAATCGTGGCCGGCCAGAGACTCGAACCCACAACCTTTGGGTTAGGAGTTAGGAGACTGCCCCAGTCTAGCATAGACTATATAGTATACATAGTATAGCAGACTGAAATACTTTTCTTAATACTATATGCAAGAAATTAGTCTTCTTGTTAAAGGAACAAAATGTGCAAACTAATAAAACTTTTCATGGCCCGAGAAGACAACGTTGTGAGCGCTTGTGTGCTTTAGAGGCATAGCAAAAGATGGCCTTTACATTCGCTTTCCCCTGAAGGTACTTTAACCCATAAGAGCACACAGAGAAATTAAGAGAATACATTAAATAAAAATCAAAGTGACAGAGAACAAAGAAAGGTTAGGGCGAGAAAGATGGAAAGAAAAATGGAGTACAAACAGGAGTGAGAGAAGAAAACCAGGCGAAAGATTAAACAGGAGCTACAGAGGTGTGACGATAACTAGGGAAGATGAATAAAAAACCTGGCTACTGTTTTATTAATGACTTACAGAATTAACAATAAGAGACGTGTATGGAAAATACATGGTTGGATACGCAGTCCACGTTGTTCCTAGTACGCATACATTGTTCCTAACAGCCATTTTATGTCTAACATACATTTAAATTATGGTGTACACTTTAATTCTATTGGCTATGTCAGTTCTTGTAGGCTTTTAAATCCTAGAACACACCCGATTTGCAACACGAATGTTATTCCTTGTGGGCATTTAGATTGCAGCCAACACTTTGGTTCCTGAAGTTATGTATGTAAACCTAGTAAGCACTAAGATTGCTAGCAGCCATGTTCATTTCTAACAGGTGTTTTATTTACATTAGTTATTATATTTCTACTACACATTTCATTTCTCACGGTCACTACAATCTGTTTATAGTCAATCTGTAACACTTATGTTAGTATTTATTCTTTATTGATCGAAGGTTCTTTATTGATCGAAGGTACTGTATTTTATTCCGCACAGTGCCCCTAGTGGACACACCGTAGCACTACATCCATCACAAATAGACAAGTTAACAGACATAACAATTGTTAATCCATTCTGTGAACTTTTTATGCGATGATTTAAAGAATAGGATTATAGGGGGAAAAAGGCTCAGCATTTTAAATGTGATTACTCAACCCAAATCAGACGTTTTAGGCATTAAAAAAAGCAGAGAGCCTGTGAATCTATAGACATTTATTGCCATCTAGTGGCCAAACCTATCAAATGTATGATTTCAGCATTTAGCTGTTTATTCTATTCTAGTTTTGATATAGCTCAAGCAAAAGTATTATTATTATTATTATTATTATTATTATTATTATTATTATTATTATTATTATTATTATTATAGTATTTCCTCCCAAGTTATTTTATATCTTAGTTATAACTTTAATAATATTCTAGGTGTATAAAATATCACCACTGTAATTAGTATTTAGTATAATGGATACCAATGATATTTAGGATGTGTACATGCTTTAAACAGATATTGTGTGGAAAGTTGTTACTCAAGGCTTTGGCTTAGTACATTTACGGCATTTAGCAGACACTCTTATCCAGAGTGACTTTAAATTATTATTATTTTTCAGTTTATACACATGAGCAATTGAGGGTTAAGGGCCCTGCTCAGGGGCCCTGCATTGGTGGACCTGGGATTTGAGCCAATGACCTTCCGATCAGTGGTCGAACACCTTAACCACTGAGCTACCACATAGTAAAGAGGAAGGTTATGAGTACAAATTCCAGCACCACCTCAAGCTGACTTTAAACCTCAACTGCTTGGATCATGTGATATTAGACTAAGTGATAATCAAACACGTCTTTGTCAAGCTGATAACAGAGACACTGAGAGAGCTCCACTTTCTCATACACTGCAATGTTTAAAACCTGTAATCCTATCAGTGCTGAACTTTAAATTGGTTGCTATATGATATCCAAGAGTGTATCCTAAAGTGTTTACCTGTTCTGTTCTGGATTTTTTTTCTGTTGGGGCTTTTTTTTTTTCTTCCACTTTTTTCTCTTCTTTCAGGTTTCCTGTTTTTGACTCTTGCCCTTGTTTACGTTTTCTGATTATTCTGACCTCTGGACTTCTTCGATTTTTTCCCCCCTTAATAAGAAAATAGAGGGCACAAGAAATAAATTCTGGAAAAATAGAATCTGATTCGGACGATGAATCTGAGCCATGTTTTTGTGCTGCCTTCCACCTTAACCAACTGAATTAGGTTTTTAAGCTTCATCTGATCACGCCACTAAACCTGTCTGACTCCGACAGAATGTGATGCATGACCTGTTTTGGCCAAATTCCATTTTAGATCATAATCTACATCAGCATTGAGTGGTATGCATTGTGGTAAAATAAAACTGTGTATAAAAATGAGATGTTGTGGCATTAGTAGAGAAGAAAATCTGGGGAATTTGAAACATCCTGGAATGTCATACTGCTTCACCTTCCTCATTTGTGGTGGGAAAAAAAAACACCAGGGAGGAGTTTGACTCTGAAAGCAGGAAACGATGATGTTTCTTTTTGATATTTTTTTTTTCCTGAGCTATACAGTCTTATGAGCACACATGCAGACATGAAGAAACTTTTTGGTAGCGTTTTACTAAGCCTTCTCACATTTGTATCATCTGCCAATGCAGGTACGTTCTCTTTTAAATGAAATGAACTCTGAGGCTTAAATATTTGGTCTATACAGTAGTATATGTGTTAAATATAAAATACCACTATCATTTATTTCAAGACATGCTGCTATAGGAAAATAATCAATGTTTATATCACAACCTTAACTAGTTATTAGTGGTGCTACTATAACTAACAACTTTGTTCCAATGCATACTGACTAACTACAGGCACGTATTACGATAAGAAGAAGTTAATAATTGTTTGTCAGAAACAATATTGGAACACAGCCCTGATTTGTTGCCCATCACAGGTTCCCACTCTCTGTGCTCGGTGGCGACGTTCGTCATCGGAGAGACGCCTTTCCCTGAGTTCACCGTCCTGATCATGCTGGATGATATAATAGTCTCAAGCTATGATTCACACCAGCAAAAGACAGTTATGCGAATAGACAGAGCAATAAATGATGAAGAGCAGTATTTTTCGAAATTGATATTCGGAGCACTGCACAAAGAAATGCAAACACGAGCACATCATCTGAAGCAGCACTTCAACTGTTCCAAAGGTAGGTGAAGTACAGAGATACAATCTAGTTAGAAGAAACACAAGTGTAGCCTTGAATATAGGAAAAATACAACCACTGTGACTTTTTTCCTCTAGGTGTCCATGTGGAACAGAGGCTGGATTGTTGTGAATTGCTGAGCAATAACGTGCAAGGACAAATGAAGATGATCGATTCTTTCAACGGCTTGAGTGGATTTGAGATGGACTATAATATACACCAGCATTCGCTGCACGCCGATGTGACGTGGCCTATAGCCTTTGATACGTCCAAGTATGACTATCACAAAGCATTGTACCTCCATGTCCTGCAACCTTTATGCACGACAGCATTACATGAATTACTTAAAACTTTGAAGAACTATGTACTGAGGAAAGGTAAATCCACTCTCAGGAATTCTGTGTTTGTTCAATCTTTGCTTTTTATCCCCCAACTTATCATTTTCAATGGAATGGCTTTGGAGGGGTTTATCCATGAAAAGTTTTATTATAGTGAATTTATTGATTTTTATTGAAATATTTATCATATATAGTATTTTTGGAGTGGGGGGCACGGTGGCTTAGTGGTTAGCATGTTCGCCTCACACCTCCAGGGTCGGGGTTCGATTCCCACCTCCGCCTTGTGTGTGGAGTTTGCATGTTCTCCCCGTGCCTCGGGGGTTTCCTCCGGGTACTCCGGTTTCCTCCCCAGGTCCAAAGACATGCATGGTAGGTTGATTGGTATCTCTGGAAAATTGTCCGTAGTGTGTGAGTGAATGAGTGGTGTATCGTGCCTTGATGCCCGATGACGCCTGAGATAGGCACAGGCTCCCCGTGACCCGAGAAGTTTGGATAAGCAGGAGAGAATGAATGAGTGAGTGAGAGTATTTTTGGATGTTTACCAGGATTTGTTCTTTTCTTCTTCTTCTTCTTATCTACCAAGTGAAGCCCAAAGTGAGACTCATGAAACAACTCAACTCGGACTCCGGAGGTGCTCGTCTGACCTGCCTGGCCACCGGGTTTTACCCACGACACATCAACGTGGCGATACTGAAAGATGGCCAGGGCGTACCTGAGGACCTCATCACTACAGGAGATATTTTGCCTAATGCAGATGGAACCTATCAGATGAGGAAGACTGTAGAGATCAGTGCTGAAGAGCTCCAACAGAAGCACAACTACACCTGCACTGCTACGCACCTCAGCCAGGACAACAAAATGAACGTCTACTGGGGTACGGCTACATCTCTCTGTTCAGTGGCTGTCAGTTCCTCATGTATTAGACAGTCAAAGGAGGTTGTTTTGTTGCAGAAATGCTGCTCACAGATGACAGACCGGGTCCAAACATTACTGTAATCATCATCAGCGTACTATTTGTGTGTGCAATCACTTCAACAGTCGCCCTGGTTATATGGAAGAGAAGGGGTGCGGGTAAGAACTCATAATGTCATGAATATGTTCATGCTTTCTGAAGCTATGAAATATAACAAATATAACTGTCTTTTGCCTGTATTTTAACTTCTAGTTTCTCAGGCATCCTCTCAGACGGACTATTCTTCTGCCTCGAGTGAGTGATGTGTTCGCATTTGCAAGGATCTCTAACACACACACACACACATACACACACACACACACACACACACACACACACACACACACACACACACACACACACACACACACACAAAGAGTCTAACTGCCTGAAATAAAAACAGAAAGCATTATGTGCGATTTGCAAACATAAAAACGAATCAGATTATTATTTTCTTGCTAAATAAATTCCAAGTTAAATCAAATCCTGTCCTTTTTTATAGTCTTGTTCTAACAACTTGGGTAAAGCCTACAGTGGGGTAAAGCCTATTTACTTGGGTAAAGCCTATTTACTGATTTTGTATTTTATATATATATAAAACATAAATATATAATATAATGTTATATAAGGGGTCATTTAAATGAGTAACAGATCCCATCACACAGATATGTTCAACTTACTGAAAGTTTTAGATTTTGGTTTTGCTCCATTTAAAAGTTTGAAATTCATCCTTGTGTGTTTTTTAATTTTCAGCCACGGAGGATGAGACGTGTGAAAAGTAGGACAAGAATCTTTGGGACACTGCAACATATTGTATAAGCTGTGTGCAAAGCTGAAAATTAGTTTTGTATTCAGTTTTTTATGTTTCTTTTTTCTGTTTTTTCTTTTTTTTTTTAACATAAATTGCTTTATTTATTTATTTATTTATTACTTTTTAAGCTTATATGTGCACTACCTTAAGATTAATTTGGTATAACTTGCTTGTTCATATACATTTTAAAAACAGTATTAGGTTTAAGCACACGTTTAGCCAGCATTTATGTTTATTTGTAAGCAAAGTTTGCCCTAGAGCATAATAATAATACAGCTATTTGTATAATACAGCTATTATCCCTCTTCTTCTTCATCTCTTGCACTTGCATCCAATCACTTACTTCTGACCGCATGTCTGCTTGTTGCCAAGCAACAGTCTCTCTGTCGCTGTTACCTAGGTTACGGGTGTCTGGGTAGCTGCTTCTGTAAATGTCGTTGAGCTATAAGATGCTAATTGCTCGGATAAGCTGTTTTGTCAAAGCAATACAAAAGAATACAATTATTAAAGGACTTCTCTGAAAGGTTTGGTGTTCTTTCTTTTTAATAAAAAAAAAAAAAAACCCAAACAACTCTAATAATAAGTGTAACTAGGCGTCTCTAAGTTTATCATCGTCCCCGAACTTCCTCCCTCACGATTCATATGATTGGTCAGATTTCCTGACGTAACGGATCTTTTTGTAGTCGCCAGATTTATATGGATACTGCTCGGTTGCCTTGTAGCAATATTTTAAAATCCCTCCTACTCCGCGCGTTCGTTTTACAACAGTAACTGGAATAAGTGTTAAGATACAGATATAAAAGCATAATTAAGTTAATAATTTACATAATAGAAAACTCTTATATTCTCAAAAAAAAAAAAAAAAAAAAAAAAGGCCATGGAGAGTAGAGTGATATAAGGGATCGGTGCCAATCTGGCAACACGCAGCGTAACGGCAGGGTGATGCACCTGTAAGGCGGGGCGCCAGGTGACTCCCACCTGTTGTGATGCAGGTTTATCCCTCAGGAGAAAGCACAAGTCGCAACAATGCAGCTGAATAACAGCGATACGAACCGTTTATCTGTCTGTTTTTAAGGGGAAGAGTTTCACTTGAACGAGAAGTGGCTGTTAATAACAGTGTACAATGAGTGCAAATGATGAGCGACAGCTTCGAGAAGGAGGGACAGGGAGATAACGGTAAGGGTGATGCTGTGGTTCCTCCTCAGGCCTGGACCAGTCCATTTAAACATCATTACCGTCAGTATTACCCTTAGTTTAAATGCTTTAATTATGTAATGATACGTGGATAATAAAAGTAAATCATATAAAAAATAAATCTGCTTTAGTTTATTCTTAATCAACAGTTTACTCTCCAGTGAATGATTACATTTTGTATGGTGTTAATGGTGTCAGCCATTTTTGACCAGGCCTCACTGTTTACACCTTAATTAATGTTTCATAATTGTCTTTATATTAAGTGTGTTTATATTGTGTGTGTGTGTGTGTGTGTGTGGGTGTGGGTGTGGGTGTGTGATGGAATACCAAGAATACAACATTATACGTTAATAATTATGAAAAAGTGTAAAGGTGATGCTTTTTATAATATTTGAATAATTATGTTTTTTTTTTAATTTTTCAAATTTTGCAAACCTGCTAGCACAGCTTGCTAACTTCATATTATATTATATATAAAAATATACAATATTGTATATAAAAATACAATATTGTATACTATTATATTGTATATAAAACATGTACAATATTGTCCATAATATTGTATTGTATGCTATTATATTGTATATTAAAAATCTACAATATTGCATATAATATTATTGTATACTATTATGTTGTATATAAAAAAAAATCTACAATATTTTTAAATACAAAATAGACTACACAAATATTGACAGACTCTAAGTTTTAACCAATTATAGAAATGCTAGTTATGTTATGTTATGATTTCAAGAAGTAGATTTATTTCTGTTCTCGGGTTAGCTGTGACGTGAAAGGTTCTTTTCCCAGGTATCTGTCTTACTAAGATTAGATTAAAACTGCTTTGGAGGTACATTGTAGCCCAAAATAAAGTTAGTCTTCAGATTTCCATTATTTTATCCACCTCCTGTCATGATCTGTCATATTTAAGACATTATAATCATTCAGAAAGTCTTATTTATTCGATCCTATTTTACTAAATCAATGGATTTTTTTTTAATCTGTAAAACATTTTCCCGTAATAATGAATATATAATTAATTAATAACTGCTGTAGTAATAGTAACTCATTCAAGTCAGATTTAAAATGATAAAAATTTTAAGGGAGACGATCTTAATTGTTATCCTTTTTTCCCACTGAATACAGAATGTGTTGATTCTGGAGCGGAAAGAACGCCCAACTGGTGCAGCTACAAACTGCTTGTTGATCCGGTGTTGGACAGTGGAAAGGAAAAGCTCTATCGCTATGATGGACTGCATTTCAGCTCGCCTGTGAGTTTTAAACAACGTTCCTAGTAGATGATGGTTTGTTTTTTTAGGTTTTTAGCAAGACAAATACAGCTGTTTCTAGAGCTTCCAGATCATCAGGGATTTAAAAGGGAAAGCAGGAATTTACCTGAGCTTCCCTGAGCCATGACATCCCTCAGGTGCTAAACCACACTGTTACGTTTATGCTTAAAATCATCCATATGGCAGAAGGCCAGGGGAAGAGGTATTTACATTTAGTCATTTGGCAGGTGGTGGGGTCGTAAATGGTTTAAGCAAATCTAATCTAAACACAGCGCTGGTAAACAGGTCGACTGTAACCTGAGTTTCCACGAGCCGTCACTCAGCTAAACTTTTTAATGCTGCGTTCTCGATCGTGTACGAAGGCTAACATGGAGCCACTGATGACTTTCTACTCACGAATCTTTTAAAGAAGCGGCTTTCGTTTTCATCGATTTAAGTTTATGCCTAAAGAAATAAACCCTGGAAGATTTCTTCTCTAGGTTTGCATAACATATTCACTCGTTCGTTGTCTCTTATAGCATTTACGGTAGTACTTTAATTCAGCTTGTCATGGTTGCTAGTTAAATGGTTGTTTTTGTCTAATGACCACTGATTAAATGTTGTTTTGAACTTGTTAATTCGATCCTTGTTCCTTGTTCGTAAACTCCTACCTAAATAGTATTCGTCTAAATAAAACAAGTCGATGCGATTCTACGTCTAAATGCTAATCAGACCGAAAAATCTAATTTCTTTCTCGCTTTTGCTAATACGACTAGTGCAAGGTTACACATGTGATGGATGTGACATGTGAAGTTATTGACTTGCAAAATATCTCGCTGCCTAGCACCAGGTCATGTAACCGCCCGAGCTCATAAACTGAAATTCAAAACCAAGCTATTAATTTTTATGTCAAAAATGCTTCTGAGTTCTTAATTCAGAATCGGTCAGAAGGTGTTGACTAATTTCCAGGCAAATCACTGTGTATTTCAGTGCGCTTGTTTGATTATGTCACAGGTTCTGTAGTAATGCCTCATTAACAGGGAGTTTCATGGTTGTCTTTACATGTAATATAAGTGTAATAAGCAATTATTCGACACATTATATAAATATACAAATTTGTGTAATTGTTCATAAAGTGAGGTTTTATGGAGCCCCCGGTGTCAGAACAGCTTTTTAGGTTGAAGTGATATCATATACAAAATCGTTTTGCAGATGTTTCACAACATTTAATGTAACTTTAAATGGATTAAAAAAAATATGGAAGTGGTTTCCATTAAAAAAAACTGTATGGAATAGTATAGACTTCTTGTTACAGGAAAGCACACAAGCTCTGCATGCAAAATTATATATAAAGAATTCCCTTAATCATATTTAGCATCTTATACTGTACCTCATTTTAGTGTTCTGAGTCTCATTGTCCTATGTAAATAAAAGAACTCAGAGAGAGCAAAGCCTAATGAAATAACACACAAATAATTTTCCACAGAATCCTGGAATTCATCCACCAGAAGTCAGAGACCCCAGAATTGCTCGTTTTTGGACCAAATTTAAAGAGACGAATCTGCCGGTCCCCAAGTTCAAGGTTAACGCATCAAATTTGTACAATTTTTCTGTCCCATCGTTGGTGTAATTATTTGTTTATTAATAATCCGCGAGAAGGAAATGACCCGTTCACGAGTAAATTTTTTTATAGGTTGATGAGAATTATGTCGGCGCACCGAAGGAGGTGACGTTCAGCAGGCTGAACGACAACATCAAGGCCTCCTTCTTAACGGACATGTGCCGAAAGTTTGGAGAGATCCAAGAGGTGGAGGTTTTGTTCAATCCCAGGAATAAGAAACATTTAGGAATAGCCAAAGTCGTTTTTGAAACCGTCCGAGGAGCCAATGAGGCGGTGCAAAAACTACACACTACTTCAGTTATGGGAAACCACATTCATGTGGAGTTGGACCCAAGAGGTAAGAAAAGCGTTTTTGTACCCCTTAGTTTCTAGTGTTTGAATTTTTAAAGATAAAGAATTGGCAAAATTGACATTTTTACAATATTCTCGTCAGCCAAAAACACTGTTTGTTGAATATCTTGATCAGAATAATTTATGTGGACAAAATTGGACAAAAAGACCTTTGTGTATGTACATTTTGGCAAATGTATGTGCACTTCTGACATCACATAAGGGGATTAAATCCCCTTTTATCTGTTATATAATAAGCTCCACTTTTATTGGGATGGCTTTCCACTAGTTACAGGAGTGTATCTGTGCCCATTAAACAACATTCATTCATTCATTCATTCATTCATTCATTCATTCATTCATTCATTTCCTACCGCTTATCCGAACTACCTCGGGTCACGGGGAGCCTGTGCCTATCTCAGGCGTCATCGGGCATCGAGGCAGGATACACCCTGGACGGAGTGCCAACCCATCACAGGGCACACACACACTCTCATTCACTCACACACTCACACACTACAGACAATTTTCCAGAGATGCCAATCAACCTACCATGCATGTCTTTGGACTGGGGGAGGAAACCGGAGTACCCGGAGAAGAGCTCGGGGAGAACATGCAAACTCCCCAAGCGGAGGCGGGAATCGAACCCCCAACCCTGGAGATGTGAGGCGAACCATACTAACCACTAAGCCACCGTAAACCCCCCCCCCCCTCCCTTTAAACAACATGAACAGTGAAATCAGGCACTGATGTTGGGATGGTGAGGAGGTCTGATGTGCAGTCAGTGTTCCAGTTCATCATGAAGGTAGTGCTCTGTGCAAAGACACTTGAGTTCTTTGTCAACACTCTTGGCACACCATGTCTTCACGGAGCTTGCTTTGTGCACAGGTGCATTGTCATGCTGGAGTAGGTTTGCTCCTCTCGTTTCCTGTGTATGGTGTATGTATTCCAAATATGGTGATGGTCAGGGGTGCACATACTTTTGTCCATGTTGCATATGAACAAATATTCATTTGTTATATTTGATTTTTTAGTGGACTGGTTATAATAAATAAATATAGATAAATGTGATTTTTTTATTAGTGAGCCAAGAGATGGGCAAAATCCTTGGGTCAGATAGGGGAATTGTGTCAGCTTCATTTTTTAAACCTGAGATTCTACCGTAATCTTTGCTTTCAGGAGAGAAGCGGACACGATATTTCCAGCTGCTTGTCAGTGGGTTGTATACTCCCTTTACTCTTCCTTTAGGGGAAGAGGCCTGGGGACCACAGTCACCAACCTACAGCTCTGACTCTCACAACGTGAGTGTGACACGAATGCTTATCTAGCAGTGATGAGTTCTGTCAAATTAAATGGCGAGTACATAACAAAACATACCACAAAGTATTTATTCCTATCGTTAAGAAATCACAATTAAGGAAGCTATATCTTATGAGGTGTCTTAACACTTAAAACCTCACCCTTCCTGGTCGGTAGCTGTCGCATGATAGAGGAGAAATGGTCGGGAAGTGGCAGACACCAAAATGGGTGAAAACTGGGTTCGAATTTTGCACCCGCGGTTCCTCCGTTTTATTTGGAACGAGGTTCTGCACCAAAAAAGAGTCGGTAAACATCTTTAGCCATGCTGCTCACACTCATTAGCATTAATCACATCACTCTGCCTCTCATTTGCATGTAATTGTTCTATTATGTCATTCCACCCACTTCGTAAAATTTTACCGCAAAGGAAAGTTTTACTAGTTCATGACGATCGTTAACGTGTTAATTGTCGGAGCTTTTCAATTTCAGTCTTTTGCTGTATTCTATACAGGAGTATGACCCTGTGAAGCGACTGTCTCATGGATTTCTGTCTTCATCTTCTACGCTCCTCGGCTCCACCCCATTTGATTGCTCCACCCCTATGTCCATGGACACTGCCTATTCGAGCATGCATCAGGACACTCCGTGTAGTTTCTGGCAGGACACTCCACATGGCTCGCCGACATCTCACAGTAACCCGGGAACCCCGCCGCACTGCGAGAGCCTTGCGAACGAAACAACAGATACGCACACTGATACACACGCTTCAAAACAGTCAACTCCATTCATCACCTCTGAATCCCAACACACCTATCACAACCCTCACTTAGTCCAGCTAACACCACATACGCCAAATACAAGGGAGGGGTCTTTAATAAACGTTACTCAAATTTCTTGGACCTCTAAAGGGCACATGGTATCAGGAGGCCAGTCCAACAAAACAGTTGGCAGGGCTTCTCGAGGCGGGCACAAGGATCGTGTATGGGGCACTAAATACCAAAATGCATATAACCGTAGACCGGAGCATCACTATGTGCACAGACCTGTACTCAACAGATATCGCTATCGTTCGGGATGCACGAAAAATCTAGTGCCGTTAGTTACATTTCAAGGATCTTCAGCTGCTGAGACACAGCCAGATAAGTCTCTTATTCACAGTAGTAGTAGCACGAATATACCTACAGGACAAAAATCCATGGAAGCGCCTACAGGTAGTATTGACAAGGAACCAATTCAGCCAGTACCCGAGAGGGGAAACTTGTGTCAAATACAAACATTGTGCTCACAGCCATTGAGAAAATCTTTCGATGTTCTTCAAAAAACTCCTGGTAACATCTTTAACTCTCCTCTCAATGTTCCTGATGTACAAGAGCATGACAAGGCTGCAATACAAACCCCAGAACGGTGTATCTCCCCTGAGCCAGAGCAAAGTCCCTCATCAGGGTCGTTTCCTCCGGAACAAGTGCCAAGCAGCCTGGACTCTCGTATAAAAATGCTCCTGGGCACTCAGAGTTCAGATGCAGAAGAGAATGAAAACTCAGAAGATCGGGTTTCCCTAAACATTCCTCAACTGTCCTCCAAATCTCGTCCTCCTTCTCCACAATCCCCTGATTCCTCACCTACCCGGAATTTCCATGCAGCTTCCAGTCACTCTAGTTCCACGCAACACACTTCATCTATGTCGGGTTTTGAGGACGTGAGTCCATTTCCACTCCCGGACTCAGCAGAGGAAGTAGAGGAAACTCGACCAAGCAACGAGGATCTGTCAAACATACCCGTCATTTCGAATGTCTGTCCAACAACACGGCCGGCTCAGGAACCTTCTCACCAAACAGCTATGGTAAAAACTCCTTTATAGTTTTTTTTTCTATATGTGCTTGTCACTGTTGCCTGTATTAGAGATTTTACTAGAAAATGGAACCAGGGCATTAACAGGAGGCTTAGTGGTTAGCACGTTCGCCTCACACCTCCAGGGTCGGGGGTTCGATTCCCGCCTCCGCCTCGTGTGTGTGGAGTTTGCATGTTCTCCCCGTGCCTCGGGGGTTTCCTCCGGGTACTCCGGTTTCCTCCCCCGGTCCAAAGACATGCATGGTAGGTTGATTGGCATCTCTGGAAAATTGTCCGTAGTGTGTGAGTGTGTGAGTGAATGAGAGTGTGTGTGTGCCCTGCGATGGGTTGGCACTCAGTCCAGGGTGTATCCTGCCTAGATGCCCGATGACATCTGAGATACTGTAGGCACAGTCCCCCCGTGACCCGAGGTAGTTCGGAAAGCGGTAGAAAATGAATGAATGGTAGAAAAGGTCACTATTAACAAGTTTTCCTGCCAGAAAATCTTCCAGGCAGCAGATCTTGATTAAAGCTTGCAAGAAAATCCAATATATAATTAAAAAATCCGAACATTCCATGGTGTTATCCTGACACCATATTCTCCAGGAGTCTCCAAGTGTTTCTTTGCGAATCTTGATAGTGTTTTACAAGTGCTTATTTATTTATTTATTTTTTCCAGACTATGCTGCCTCTAAGACAAGAACCTTCTGAGCAGCCTATTGGACCCGGGACCTGCTCTTCCCCTGCTGCTCCTGTATTCCCGTTACTTCCTCCACCTGTTCTCCTACCTCCACCAGCCTTTCCTACTCTACCACCACCAGTTCTGCCTCCTGTACTGGTTCGAATCCCTCCTCCTCTTCCTCCTCCATCAAACCTCTCTGTATCTCTATCACCGTTCTGCTTAACACCAAAGATCCCTGTAGGACAAATGAACAGGCCCTCCAGGTGGACTAACCCTCCAGCACCTCCTCCTTCTGCACCTCTTCCTATCCCGACTAGAATAACCCAGGGGAAATCCCACACTGTTTTCCCACCTCCTTTTTCCATTCTTCCTCCCCCGACACCCTTTACAGTTGTGGATGGGGTCAGACATGCACCATGTCCAACTTTTAATACGGCTGTCATCCCTGGCTACAGGGCGCCATGGCCTCCCCCACACCTACCTGTGTTTGACCCTTCAGTGCCGCCTCCGGGTTACGTGCCTGTGACCAAGTCACTCCACAAGGCTACGGTCGATGGAGTAATGGCTGCTGTAGCTGCAGAACTCAGGCTCATAGTGAAGAAAGACATTCATCGTAGGATGGTTGAAGGCGTTGCCTTTGCAGCATTTGACCAATGGTGGGATGAGAAGGAACACGCCGCTAAGGTAAAATACATTCGTAACCGATACTCAGACCACAGGGCTGTTGAATTCTTGATTCTGATAGGTTTAAAAGGTGTTGATTCATTATCTATAGTTTGTAGCTATGTAACTACATGCCCTTTTTGTGATGGTTGTCTGAAAGATGACAATATTTTTTCATCTCTCTTTTGAATGTTGATGCAGACAACGATGGCTCCAGTGAAATCTGGAGAAAATAAAGAGAAAGAACCTGTGAAGAACAGAGTTTTGGAGCCATGGCAGACTGCAGAGGGGACAGACGGCGTAATAATAGGCACAGGACTGGGGTTGGGTCTGCGCTCTGCCCTCAAACTGCCTTCGTTTAAGGTACCACCAATCATAAAGATTTCTGTTTAAACGAATAATGCACCGCTATACAGAAAAAAAAGATGCCTTTATATTTCAATTATAATATACTTTATTTAGAATGTCCATGCAATTGGGACACAGAATAATAATATACCAAAAAAGGGCCTGTAATAATCTCAGAAACAATCGAGGTTGTGGATTGTCTTCAGTTCCAGGAAGTATTGAGACCACCAAATTCAACACCAAATTTTTGGCTGCAGTTTTAGCTGCCGTTGGCTCGAATTCATATAATCAACAAGAAGTGGGTTAATCTGCATTACTGCTAAGTTTGTTCTGAAACAAAATAAACCACAGAGTGATTTTAGGTGGGGAAACAGTCTTCTTTTCCCTTCAGGGGTCGCCACAGCGAATCGTCTCTCTCCACCTATCCCTATCTTCTGCATCCTCAACACTTGCACCCACTAGCTTCATGTCCTCATTAATTACATCCATATACCTCCTCTTTGGCCTCCTCTTTGCCTCCTGCCTGGCAGCTCCATGTCCAACATTCTCCTACCGATATACTCACTCTCCCTCCTCTGAACATGTCCAAACCATCTTAATCTGTCCCCTGACTGTCCAACATGAGCTGTCTCTCTGGTGTACTCGTTCCTAATCCTGTCCAATCTTGTCACTCCCAAAAAGAACCTCAACATCTTAAGCTCGGCTACCTCTAGCACTGACTCCTGTCTCGTAGGTGGGGAAACGGTGAATGTTTAAAAAAAGTCTAAATTTTTCAGTATTCTGCCTCCATCATTATTAACTGTGTTGGTAGGTACATTGTGTTTTACCTTTGTTTTGGGTTGCTTACATCTGGTATTCTTATTGCTATTATCGTTATGTTTAGGTGAAGCGGAAGGATCCGTCCGGCGAGGACTCCGTAGAGGCTAAAAAGTCACGTCCGTCCTCTCCGCCTGGTCACACACACTCAGAGGAAACGGGTCAGTTCAGTGGTCTCAGTCTGCAAAAAGCAGGACAGGAGACACACACCCACGATGAGGAAGCAGACGAGCCCCAGAAGGAACCGGGAGTGTCTGAGATAAAGCGGCGCCATGCCAGACCTCTGGAGCTGGAAAGCGATGAGGAGGAAGAACAGGAAGAAGAGGAGGAGATGAAGAACTCTGGGAATGAGGAGAAGTTGGGTTCTGAGCAAGAGGAGAACAAGAAAAAAAATATTTCAGATACCAATCAGGTATAACACACCTTGCTGAGATAATAGTTTTGTTTCATCAGATAACGGCACTCTTACAAGTTATTTTCTTCTCCTGGTACAAGGATGATGATGAGGGAGAAGGAGAAGGTGACAGAAAGCAGGGGAGTTGTTCAGCTGTAAAGGGAGAAGGAAGAGAAGAGAAGCTTTCAGCTGTGAGAGAGGATGAAACTCACTCAGACAAAGGTATCAATATAGCAATTACACAATACACTTGAATCTCAGGCAGTAAAAATACAAAAAGTAGTCAGCGATGTTTACACAATTCTACATTTGTCATCGTTTTTCAGAGGTAATTAGCATAGCGTCTTCAGAATCCTCCTCCATCGCAGATTATGAATCCACACACTCCTCGAGATCCGATTCCAGCTCGTCTGACGAGAGTCGTTACTCTTCCGACTGCGAGGAGTCTGAGGAAAACATCGAGGATGATGGAGAAAGTCCGTGTTCTGAAGCGCCACAGGAGGAGAGAGCAGCGGAGGAGATTTGGATCTCATCAGACGATGATGTTGAAGAATACGTATCTCACACCCCCTCTCGATCTTCCCCAAACTCCTGGGAGGACGAGCTCGCCCCGCCTCTGACTCCATCCGCTCCGCTGTCTAACGATGGTGACCCAGATGACGCGCTACTAGGTAAGAAATAGAATTCAAAGTTCTAGGACACTGTCATCTGTAACCACGAACTAAGCCGAACGCTGTATCGATCGAGAGGCAACAAGGCCGACATAACTGTCATCTTGGCTAACGGCGCTTTTTATTTTAACAAAATTAAGTTTCATATAGTGCAAGGTGGCAAGCATGTCACTATAAAACTGCCTACTTGGTGGTGGCATTTCATCACCTACAACATCTAAGGTCCTGCCTCCAAAACAACATGATTCTGAAATTCATGATTCTGGCCGGACGGAAAGTGTCGATAAATTAATATAACTCTAGAGAGCTCAATTTTTTTTTTTTTAAATGAACGACCCAATTGCCGTATACTTGACTAATACACAATAAATAGGTTTTACAAAAAAAGATTTGTATAACTAAACACACAAACAGACTTTATGTTTAATGGATGGACATTTAATGACTCGTGTTTAATGATCAATCAATAATAATAATAATAATAAACTTAGGGTCAGACATGCATGAAATGTATTTCTATCCTGGGGGCACGGTGGCTTAGTGGTTAGCACGTTTGCCTCACACCTCCAAGGTTGGGGGTTCAATTCCCGCCTCCGCCTTGTGTGTGTTGAGTTTGCATGCTCTCCTCGTGCCTCGGGGGTTTCCTCCTCCGGTCCAAAGACATGCATGGTAGGTTGCTTGGCATCTCTGGAAAATGATCAGTAGTGTATGAGAGTGTGTGTGTGCCCTGTGAAGGGTTGGCACTCCGTCCAGGGTGTATCCTGCCTCGATGCCCGATGACGCCTGAGAGGCACAGGCTCCCCGTGACCCGAGTAGTTCGGATAAGCGGTAGAAAATGAATGAATGAATGAATTTCTATACTTTACAGACATCGATCCACAGGAAGAGCTGCGAGTGGAAGTGTTTCTTCACAGCTACGGCTGCCAGGATCCAGTCACACAGCACTTGTCAAACAAACTCGAGCTGTATGACCCGGCTCTGGTTTCTCCAGCCCACGAGCCTCTGGAACTGCAGAGTCCACCATTGACAACTTATAGAGAGTTTTCCTCTGGTACGATACAAACGAAACTAGCTTCTGTAAAAAACATTGTTTATATTGTTAATAAGTGAGATAATTGAGACTACTGCATTTTTTTTTTGGCATATTCACAGATGAGGGGTCGGACACGGATACGAATGTATTACTGGAGGATTCTGTGAACCTCAGACCCCCCACACCAACAGGCTCTCTGTCAAGTGAGCCCGAGCTCGAGCTAAGGTACGGGCTATCGCTCTCTGCTCCCGATGACGTAGAACTGCCCTGTACTCCCGGAGGCAGTTGTGAAACAGAGACAGGAACTCTCGTTTTATCCCCTGCTCCTACTCCGCCTCTCCCTCCTCCACCTTCTCCTACTGGCTTCTATCTAATCTCCTCTCCTACACTGTATTTGTCTCCTCTTCCTCCTGCTCTCTCATCCTCCTATCCTGCCTATGAGGAAACTCCTAAAACACCAGGCAGAACTAACAGAGAGGAACAGTCATATCATACAGCAGCGATTACGCGAGAAGCAGTGCTTAGGATGGCGACGCACAGCCCGTTCTCTCCTTCCTTTCTCTCAGTATCACCGTACACAGGAAGCGGGGTCCCCAGAACTCCGGGACGGGAAACTAATCCGTCCTCGCCTCTTTCCGAGGACATCGACGTCCATTTTCATCAGCGGGAGCACCGGACATATCGGAGTCAAAGCTACTACTCACAACAAATCCACATCCACAGCACCAGCTCCTCTCCTCACTCCTCAAGTGATTCCTCAAGTTCAGACACACAAGATTTGAGCTTTTCTACACATCAGCTGACTCGTTTTGATGATCTCGGGAAGAGAAGAGAGCGGATGCAGCGCAAAAGGAGAATGATCCTGTCACAGAGAAACAGACGAAACAAGGACGATTTTCAACACATGCCTGTGCTAGTTTCGTCTGCTAAATCATCACCATGTGATGCGGCTCCATGTCTGAGCAAGGAACTAGCAGATCAGGCCAAAAAGCCACTGCAGGGACTCGAGAACCGATTAGAAAACAGGCTTCAACAGGAGCCACAGGAGAGCCAGAGATCCCTAAAACCGCTGTACCCGTGGAGAAAGAGAAAGTCATGGCCTCACACTTCTTTGTTTGCCCCTCGGTCCAGACGGAGAGAAAGGCTGCTTATCGATGCCGTCTGGACTAAAGGAGTGAACATGGAGGAGATCAGCCACCTGAAGGCCACATACGAGAAGATGCTCCTGCAAAACAACACCTTCGACTGGCTCAAAAGCACACACTGGGTTCCTCATCCTCATATCCTTATTTAGACTATCTGTCTGCATCCACAAACAGGGTTTCAGAGTTTCAGAATACTTATCAATGCAAGGCTAAAAATCATTCACATTTCTGCATTTAAAGATGCAAAGTTCTACATTTTAGAAACCTTTAGTCTAAATGAACTAAAATGGACTTAAATGCTACTGTATATTCAGAGTCATATCAGTAAGACCTCATATTTCCCGCCTTTTGCACGTGCAGACAATAAATGTTTATCAGACCAGAGAATGTCTGGGCAAATGACGATTCAGACTGTGCGCTGTTGTCGCCCTCTGCTGGCAGGCTGTCTGTGTTACAGCGCGGCCTGCTACATGAGCATTACATAAAACTGTTTATTTTCAAACAACCCTATTGTACTTTTTTTTTGTAGCTGAATCTCAGTGCTAATTCACAAGACCTAGTGTGTGTATATGTGTGTTCCTTGACTTCATCTCACCAAGCAGCGTTCCTCTGGAATGGCCACCAAAACTGCCATGCGGGTCTCGTTATCACACGACTGCATCCGCACGCACAGAGGGATTTTACGTCATCAGCAAGAGGGACAAACTGCGCTACCTCAGACACACACACACCGCCTCAGGAGAGCCGACTGCAGACACTCAGGTGGGAATTGTGAGTGAAAGCAAAGTTGTATTATTACTGAAGTCTATCCAAACAACCTAGACAACAAAGCCTTTGCATATCACATACCAAATCAGATGCTTGCTATTCAAATCTTATTTTTTTAAGGCTACACAACATAATATAGAATGCACTTTGCTATTTCTAATAATGTTTAATAATAACCAGCAGAACCAACTCATTTTATTTGAACTACGGTAACGTATACAAATTTGATGCAAATGAACTCACATAACCTTTACGAAACGATACATACATGGCTTTTGATTCATTTTTATCAATTCTGTGTCCATGCAATATCAGAATGTGTCAGCTCAACTTCCCTCGTCATCCCGTTCCGGTTCGGATTTCCGAGCAGAACAGCGGCGCCTGCTCTCCTCCTTCAGCTGCGACAGCGACCTGCTCAAGTTCAACCAACTGAAGGTGGTACTCACATGACAAAAGTCGCAATCCTTTACCAACACATTTTATCGTGATTAAAACAATTTTACGCTCTACTCTGTACTGGTGGTTTATTCACCCCTGTCACATATACATGTCTAGTTATTATTATTATTATTGTTATTATTGTTATTATTAAGCATACATGTATTGTGTTTTTGAATTCAGTTCCGTAAGAAGAGGCTGCGCTTCTGCAGAAGTCGCATCCATGACTGGGGATTGTTTGCAGAGGAGCCGATAGCTGCGGATGAGATGGTGATCGAATACGTCGGACAGAGCATACGGCAGGTGAGACGAATGAATGTTCATTCATTCATTTATTCATTTTCTACCGCTTATCCGAACTTCTCGGGTCACGGGGAGCCTGTGCCTATCTCAGGCGTCATCGGGCATCGAGGCAGGATACACCCTGGACGGAGTGCCAACCCATCACTGGGCACACACACACTCTCATTCACTCACACACTCACACACTATGGACAATTTTCCAGAGATGCCAATCAACCTACCATGCATGTCTTTGGTATGGCATTGGAGGAAACCGGAGTACCCAGAGGAAACCCTCGAGGCACGGGGAGAACATGCAAACTCCACACACACAAGGCAGAGGCGGGAATCAAACCCCCAGGCAAACCAATGAATGTGTCAAAGCTTATTCCTCTCTAAAAACGTTTTCCCTTTAATAAACATATCTAGAACATATATCTAGATCTTCTTCATATCCAGTTTCAAGGATAGTTTTTTGTCTGGAGTTTATATGTACAGTATGTAGGCTAATATAGCAAATTTACTATACAAAAGTCCTAGTTAGTTCAGAAGCTACACTGCATGACAACATCCTAGTACATTCTGGATGTTGGCTGAGGTTACAGAAAAGAAAGTTTTTCCAGTAAATATAGTTGGAAAAAGTTGGACTTAATGTAACTAACCCTAACAATCGGAATTGGAATTTTTATATTTCAGATTTAGAAGCTAATTCCATTTAAAGCATCTTTTATCCCCGCAGTGAAAAGAAATGTCGGCCACTCCTCTCGGACGGTGCATATAAATTAACTGGTTTATATAATATACTATTTAAGAACTAAGTTAGAAAAGATAAAAAAAGAAGAGTTAATAGAATGTAATGTTCAAGATGTTATATGTAGTAACAGTACAGAATGGAAAGTAATGTATTTAAAAGTTTTCATTGTAACTTGTGAGACTTCTCAGACGAAGTCTTGTGTGAAAGATAGTGGCTGTTTTTTTCTGGAGCTGCTGACATTTGAACGCTGTCATCAGGTGATAGCCGACATGCGAGAGAGGCGCTATGAGCAGGAAGGCATCGGCAGCAGCTACCTGTTCCAAGTCGACCAGGACACCATCATCGACGCGACCAAGTGCGGCAACCTGGCCAGGTTCATCAACCACAGCTGTAACGTGAGTGGTGATTAGTACTTTGGCTAAGATTGAACCCAGAGTCAAACTTTATCAACAATAACAAATTGAAAACCATGGGATTTTCTTAATCATCCGTTTATTTTCTCCTGTTCACCTTCAGCCAAACTGCTACGCTAAAGTCATCACTGTAGAAGCCAAAAAGAAAATAGTCATCTATTCTCGCCAGCCGATCAGCGTCAACGAAGAGATCACGTACGA
Source organism: Tachysurus fulvidraco (assembly GCF_022655615.1). NCBI lineage: Eukaryota > Metazoa > Chordata > Actinopteri > Siluriformes > Bagridae > Tachysurus > Tachysurus fulvidraco. The sequence goes on along the minus strand of NC_062531.1, from coordinate 24,048,319 downwards.
TTATAAATTCCCCATCGAGGACGAGAAGATCCCCTGCCTGTGCGGAGCCGAAAACTGCAGAGGAACCCTGAACTAGACCGTCGACGTAGACCGATTGTTCCGTGCTACATGACGCCATTGCTTTTTTTGCATCTGACTTTCTCTAGTACGGGACACAAACCCTCCATGACTCATAAAGACATTGCAATGCTATTTGAATCACCACACTACAAGTGATGTAAGTTACAGACTTGTAATAATGTGGTTACTTCTTTTAACTAGATGATTGTAATAATTCTTGACACAGTGTGACTCACATCTTCACAGATAGACATCCTAAAAAAGAAACGGTTATCTAATCAGAAAAATTAACCAATCGCTATCTCTCCGGAAGGATTTTATATTAAATCCATAGATTCTGTGTACGCTGTTCATTGTTATTTTTCTTTAACATGCATAAAGCATTTGAATTCACACGTGATCTTCACACATCACTGTGTGGTATTACACTTGCAGGACAAATAAAGTATATTTTCTTGCAGGAAGTGAGTTCATGTTCATCGTTTTTTCAGACAGAAAAGATACGTTCCATCGTTCAGGTTAGTCACTTTACCAAAGGCAACACATACATACTCATTCACACCCAGGGGAAATTTAGAGCTTGCCTATTGGCATGTGAGACGGAACCTGACATCTTGGAGGAAACCTACAAAAACTCGAGGAGGACTTGTAACCAGCTCTGGTGGAAACCTGGAGTATTTAGAGTTTTTTAAGGCATAATATTAAGCGTTTGTTGGTTGTGAGAAGAAAAATAAATAAGTGGAGAATGCGGGCATCGATCCCGCTACCTCTCGCATGCTAAGCGAGCGCTCTACCATTTGAGCTAATTCCCCGGATGATGGGGGTAGCTGTCGTTCTATCCTTTTTATTGCTATAGACGCATGTACGAGCTGGTTTAGGTCGCTAGGTGTGTATTAGTCTACAAAATAATTTTGAATACTATTATGAAGATAGATAGATAGATAGACTCGCATAGTGTAGTACCGTAGTACTGGAGCTGCATAAGAGCCTAATAACCAGCTAATCGTATGTTCGTATGAGTTCACTAATATACATAGCGTTATTGTAGGAATATATAAATAACTCGTGTTAGTCCACTAACAATGCATTAATCCTAACAACTTTTTAATACTAAAATGTGAAATGAGCAAAATGTGAAATGAGCAAAATGTTCATTGGAGAATGCGGGCATCGATCCCGCTACCTCTCGCATGCTAAGCGAGCGCTCTACCATTTGAGCTAATTCCCCGGATGACCGCTTAATACTACTGTTTGTACATTTAAGCTATATAAACAATATTAATTCTTAAAGTAAATTTTAAGAAATGTTTAGAATGTCCGATATGAAATTAAAACAATAAACAATGCTGTTAATTCATGTTTTATTGTTCTGTCACAATATGTCATATAATCTGTCACAATATGTCATAATCTGTCACAATATGTCATAATCTGTCACAATATGTCATATAATCTGTCACAATATGTCATAATCTGTCACAATATGTCATATAATCTGTCACAATGTCATATAATAGGTATGATTGTCCAATTAACGCAAATGTATAAATGTCCAGTATACAGAGTAAAATGGCACATGCACTGCTGATAAGACATTAATGAAGACATTAATATATTATTTTGTTTCTCATAATAACCATAAGGCTCTGTCTTTATTACTGGCAATGCTTAAAAACAGCTGTTTGGCAAAAGAGCAAGATTTGTGGATAAAATACAAGACACACACACACACACACACACACACACACACACACACACACACACACACACACACACACACACACACACACATATATAAAATCAAACCAATCTTCAAAGTTAAAATGCATCATAAACAATCAGAAACTTTTCTTTATTATTATTATTATTATTATTATTATTATTATTATTATTATTATTATTATTATTTAGCTATTTGTGATCCACTTTATCTTGCAAAGCCCTATACATTATGCCTCCACCACCATGCTGCACCATGAACTAGGTGTTAATTTCATGATGTGCTTAATTGTACCAAATTTACTTTTGAAATTATGGAAATATTCTTCTTACATGATACAAAATTGGATTGGTTCGTTCTAAACACAGTCACATCGCCAATTAGAAAATATATATTTATATAAGTGATACAGTGATACAGGCTCAGTGATAAAACAAAACATTTACAGAATCACAGCTGTCATATATATATATATATATATATATATATATATATATATATATATATATATATATACACAAAAAAGATGATTGGATTTGCTGGTAAACAAGTCCTGGGTTAGATTTCCACAGATGTCCCATTGGGCATGAGGACAGTGAGGTTCCCTCTGGCATGCTGGTCTGCCTCAATTGCCTCAAAAAGAGACTTGAAGTTTCCAGCACCGAAGCCCTTTAACATTAAAGTTTAAGACATTACATTATAACACTTCCTTCTCTCTCTCTCTCTCTCTCTCTCTCTCTCTCTCTCTCTCTCTCTCTCTCTCTCTCTCTCTCTCAGCAATTTCTTTCACTATCTTTCATTTAACATGGCAAAAAATTTATAACCATAAACTCAAGACATTCCCTTATTTGAAAACTCTAAAGAGAGTTTTTGTATACATTCTACAATAGTATGTAATATTTTTTTAACATCGTATATCTTTGTCAGTTCAGATTATACAGACCTGGTGGTTGTTCCTCTGGATGACCTCCAGGAACACGGTGGGCCGATCCTGAACCGGCTTGGTGAAGATCTGGAGGAGGTAACCGTTATCGTCGTAGTCCACCAAAATTTGCAGCTCCTAGATGAACAACAACATATAGTCGTTTCTGTGCTGCATCGTTAAATGTAGTGACTGGTGTCGAGACCAAATGACTCCTTAAGAGAAACTGACCTCTAAAGTGCTGAGGTCCTCGTTGATTTTGACCTTCGAGTTTTTTAGGTTCTCATGGAGCTGCTCGTAGTAGGTATTTGGCACAGACATGAACTCCATGCCACGCTCCTTTAGATTACGGATCTTCACACACACAAACACACACACACGTCATAAACGTGGAAGGACCGTGCTCACTAAACACATCTGAAAATATTCCCTCAGATGGTGCGTTCTCAACACAAATACCACCCAATAAATTTTCTTTTAATTTGTATTTTGACCCAAAATTTACATTTTGAGTCACATGACATGATAAATGCTTTTTTACTCACAGCTTTGATAATGTCTGAGGTGTTCATGGCAATGTGCTGAACTCCAGGACCATCGTAATATTCCACATACTCCTACACACACACACACACACACACACACACACACACACACACACACACACACACACACACGCACACACGCACGCACACACACACACACACACACACACACACACACACACACACACACACACGCACACACGCACGCACACACACACACACACACACAAATACTTCTGTAACTAATGATATGATCTTTATAGTTGCTGTAGTGATAACAGGGACATATTTTGGATGGTACCATTCTAGAAAAAAGAATGAACTTTGGAGTAGTAACAGTAACTTCAGTCCACTCTGTTGCTGATTGCTATAACAGCACTCCCAAAGTGTCACAATGACCGGAAGTGTGTGCGTGTGTGTGGTGGAGACATGTTCTACCTGCCTGGATCTGGGACTTGCGTTTACCAATGGCAGGCTCATTGATAGGCATCTTCACCGTCTCTTCGTAGTTAGCGACCACGATGGAGCGCAGGGCGCTGAACTCCGTCTGAAGCTGTTTGTCATCTACAGACCAGAATCGGTGGAACAGGAGGTTCTTCTGGTACCTGTATATACACATACACACAAACACACACACACGCAAACACACACATACATTTTGAAGAACTTTCTGTGAGCTGTATTAATAATTGTCACCCCCACCTCTGTCTGTTCTTAGAAAGTGTGTGGTTGCCTGATAACTGGTGTAAATGAGGTATGTTTAACTGCTTCCATATGCAGACTGACACCCCCGGGTTTTTGCTCAGTCAGAGCTTGATGTAGACTTGCCCCTTTCTTGAGCCCCCAGAGGCAGCTACAGAAACACACCCATCTCGCTCTTTCTCATTCTTTCTAGTCATTATCTAACTGCAGCCTGCATCACTCATCACCACTCGTTTACATCGAGTAAGCGGTTACACACAGCATACATATGTGCATTTAAACATAACCATATGACCATTTTGGAACGGACACATAAAGCTTTCAGTACGGAGAAGATTTGAGGTTAGGGAAGGTGCACGAGCTGCACTCTGATTGGTCAGGACAAGAGCGGTAGGTCTCCGCCCTTTACTTAAACCCTGCTTTCATTTATGGTTTTTAGACTTCATTGCATTTTGTTTTATGACCCAGTGATTAACACATGACCTGACTCTGAAGCCAGGGAGGTGTGGCTTTGTGACTGTCAATCACAGTGTAGTAGGTGTGGCTATATGTCTATCAGTGACTGTAAAAAAAAAAAAAAGGAGGGGTCTTTGTGTCTAAAATGATTTATAATGTTGGCAGATTTAAATATATATTACACTCTGAAATGAAATATTTAGAATTCTTCAGAATTCCTTCCAGAATAGTAGATACATGATCAAATATATGAGTCTTGCAAAAGTTAGACACATTTACTTCCTTACCATTCCACCACATTCAACATCTCGTTATCGGGCTGGTTTCCCACCACATGATCGATAAAATCTAGATGTCCGCACGGCCTGCGCAAGACGAAAGCACGGTTTAAGCCGTTATTAAACGTAAAAAATGACGGAGACAGCAACTGCTAAACATCATGATATGTCGTGTTTTCAGTGCTTTCTCACTCACAGCTGATCCAGGAGTGGATCACGGAAGAGTGGAGTGTGGAATCCTGGGAGAAAAAGTCCTGTATATCCGTTTCTTTCCACCAGTGTGTGAGTCGTGTCTCCATACTGAAGAGAGATCAGGTCGAGCAGGCAGTGTTTATATGGACCAGTTTCTTCTGCACTAATTGATTATTTATCTTTTAATAAATCCCAGAATTATTAGAACACCAGTGCTGAGTAACACACATTAAATAAATGTAAATAACTTTAATAGAAATCTGATAACTGTTGGTTTAGAAGAATAGATTAGATTAGATTAGATTAGATTAGTAGCTAATGATACAAAGCCATACATACTGTCTGCAGCACGGCCAATTTCACGCTGCCAAACTCATCCTCCAGCACATGAGGTTCCTTGAGGATGATGGCACCTCGCTCTCTGGCTTTCTGTACACACACACGCACGCACGCACGCACGCACGCACGCACACACACACACACACACACACACACACACACACACACACACACACACACACACACACACACACACACACACACAAGATGTTACACACATACACACATCCATATAAGTGCTCTCTTATTCTCACACACACACACACACACACACACACACACACACACACACACACACACACACACACACGTTATACACATACACACATATCCATATAAGTGCTCTCTTATTCTCTCTCTCTCACACACACACACACACACACACACACACACACACACACACACACACACACACACACACACACACACACACACACACACACACACACACACACAAGATGTTATACACATACACACATATCTATATAAGTGCTCCCTTATTCTCACACACACACACACACACACACACACACACACACACACACACACACACACACACACGTTATACACATACACACATATCCATATAAGTGCTGTCTTATTCTCTCTCACACACACACACACACACACACACACACACACACACACACACACACACACACACACACACACACACATTCAAAACTTTGCAGTACGTTTAGCTCATTTCAGTGAATCAAACCATTTGACTCATCTTACCAATGAGTCAACTCCTAAGTGACTCAGTTCCATTTTACCTCTTTGTTTTTGCCAATTAATCATAAATCATAAATTAAATCTATAATCTCTCTCATAAAGATGAGAAAAAAATTCTCTTACTTAAGTCTTACTTAAGATTTGCACAATATCGTCACGGTGAATGAAGAGAGCTGATGAGTTCGCAGGCGACACATCGCTAGGATGCATTTAAGGCTGTGTGCTCATCAGATAACTGAAGTGACTCGATAAAGAAGTGGAGAAGTAAAGCGATGACGATCTTTACCTGCACGAGGAAATCACAGTCCTCTACAGTGAAGGCCACGTCTTTGACTCCATCTCCGTGTTTCACCAAGTGCTCCCCCATCTCTGATTGGATTAAATCAGAGTATTATGGATTTCACTTGCACTTTCAGATCGTTTTAACACACCGAACACATTCCCATTATTCTCTGTCTATACTCCATTACATTATATCTGATTGTATTTTAATATATATTTATAACAATATTATATTATGTCTCTCATATTTGACTATATTCTATTTTCCTATATTTTATTATCTTCTGTTTCTTCATATATTTCTTTTTCTTTTCGCGTAACTAAAAAAACATTACATCCTACATATACAAAGAGCATTGAAACCTTGTCCAGAAAAAAAAACACTGTGGAATAAAAGAAAGAAAAGTTATCGCAAAATAAAGAAAGTAGAAAATAATCTTTTTGGTTTTGGGGATTTGATTATTTTCTTAAATAGTGTTTTATTCTTTACACTTTTATTGTGACGCTTGATGTTTGCAGATGCAGAAACTACTAGCATGCAGAGTTCACTAACCTTTGTTACCAGGATTGAGTGCAGAGGAGAAGACATAAATAATCTGCATTGGAGGGAAAAAAGAAATGCGAATTAACGTTGAATCAGTTTTCCAGACTTAAAAAAACGTGAATAAGGATATTAGCAGTAAGCACCACCTTGTCTTTCTCAAGCATTCTCATGCACAATGTTGATTGTCCACAATAACAATATTAATAAAGCACATTCATTCATTCATTTTCTGACGCTTATCCGAACTTCTCGGGTCACGGGGAGCCTGTGCCTATCTCAGGCGTCATCGGGCATTGAGGCAGGATACACCCTGGACGGAGTGCCGACCCATCACAGGGCACACACACACTCTCATTCACTCACACACTCACACACTACGGACAATTTTCCAGAGATGCCAATCAACCTACCATGCATGTCTTTGGACTGGGGGAGGAAACCGGAGTACCCGGAGGGAACCCCCGAGGCACGGGGAGAACATGCAAACTCCACACACACAAGGCGGAGGCGGGAATCGAACCCCCAACCCTGGAGGTGTGAGGCGAACGTGCTAACCACTAAGCCACTGTGCCCCCCACAATATAGCACATGTTTACAGAAAAAAAAAAAAAACAGGTAGGATATATTTGACAAAAAAAGCTAGAGAAAAAAATCATAAGGAAATTATAAGCAAATTTAACAAAACAGGTTTTGAAGTAAGCAAAATTATTTTTTATTTTATTTATTTATTTTTTTTTATAAAATTGAGCTAAGTATTATATTTTAGTGCTTTTTTTGACATACTGCATGTGTCCTGCTTATCTTTATAAATCTTTGAGTAATGTTTACTTTAAGCATCTTCTTCACATTCATTTATGAAGTATTAATACTGAAGTCTGTCACAATGCTGACAACATTTTACACAGAAATATGTTTCTCTTCCATAGAAATATGTTTTTATACCAAAAAAAATTTACCATCAATTAAAATATCGACTATTTATCCGCTTTTTATTTATCTTTTGCTCTGCATATTTCCGTCTCCTTTACATCTCGTATCATGAAGCGTGTTAGTGCTGAAATTTCATTACTTCTCACAGTGCTGACGTGCGTCAGTGTGAATCTAAATAAACGCTAGAGATGGTTTTTCACAACAGGAGATATTTAATGTCTGACCTTTCCCTGCTTGACCACGTGAGAGACGACATCACGGCTGCCTGTCTCCAGACCGCGGTATGCCAGAGGCTCAAATCCAAGCTTGTTGCAGTAAAAGGAAGCGGCCTGGAAAAAAAAATACAACAGAAAAAAATCATTCATGTGGAGTTACAGGTCAGAATATGTGTGTGTGTGTGTGTGTGTGTGTGTGTGTGTGTCCCCACATCCACCTCTCATTTATCCACTCGGAGTTTTTCGGTTTAATGTCTTTGACTAGATGACGGGGTTGATGATTTTAAGGAATGAAACGTGTGTGTGTGTGTGTGTGTGTGTGTGTGTGTGTGTGTGTGGTGTCTTATGATAGACTGGTGTCCCATGTTTCTTCTCTCATTAATTATAATAATAAAAAAAAATTAATGAGAAAAGAAACATGGGACACTAGTCTATCACAAGACACCACACACACACACACACACACACACACACACACACACACACACACACACACACACACACACACACACACACACTCACACACGTTTCATTCCTTAAAATCATCAACCCTGTCATCTAGTCAAAGACATTAAAACCGAAAAACTCCGAGTGGATAAATGAGAGGTGGATGTTAGAAAAACTTCCAGGATGGATCAAATTAGGCAAAGGATGGAGTTTTCTCTAACTTCGACATCTCCTCCCCTCTGGAGAGCCAATAGCATCCTTCAGCACAGAAACTCCTCTGAGGTTCACTGGGTTTAATGCACAATGAAGTAAAAACAGAAGAAACCACGTCGTTATTAATAAATAAGGCATACCTGCTTAGCATTTCCCACCCAGAAAGTGAGGTGGTCGAAGCAGATGAACTTGCCCTGCTCGTGCTGACTCAGAGAAAGAATCAAACAAATCAGTGGGGAATAAACAAAACATGGAATAAACACTGGTTCCGACAGATTCGAATTGAATTATCAATCAATAAACATGAAGGGAAAAAAAAAAACGAACTGGAATTATTTAATGACAAATAAAAAAAAGAGAAATAAAACAGATTATACAGCAGACATCATCAATGCACCTACTTTTTCACCTTTATCCGTGTAGGAAGTCTAAAAATAAATAAATAAATAAATAAATAAATAAATAAATAAATAAATAAATAAATAAATAAAAGGAATCAGACTCAGCATTTTTAAGTTCGTCTGTATCTTAGATAAAGAGAATATTTTAAAAACGCATAGAAGAGGAAAAAAAAAGTCGGCTCACCATTTTAATGTTCTGCAGCTCCTGAGATTTCAGGTGAAATTTGTGTTCTGGTCCCAAATATAAACAGAGGGAGGATCTCATAGCTCTGCCTCAGAGAGCAGAGAGGGCGGGTCATATCCCAGAGATCATATAACAGCTCAATTACTACCCTGACCACGATATTTGGATGTAAAAACATACATATTAATGTTGGGTGACTCAAAAAGTATCTATATTTTAAAGCAATAAACATTTAGATCTATCCCTGAAATCTAAAACATGTCGATCTTCGTTACGTGTTTGTCATCATCGGATTATATGCTATATATTAAAGAGGCAAAGATTACGGAGGACGTTAAGGAAGCGTCTGCATGTGTATCTTGAAATTTGATGATACTTTTCAGCCTACGTGTTTGAAAATAAGTAAAGAGAGATGGCATTTTGATTAAAAAAGCATGGATATTGTATAAGCACGGCATCTCTCTTTTTACGTCAGTAGCAGCTTTTACATGGGTTTTTATGGACATCCAGCTGTTTGCCCATATGGAGCACAGAGAAAAGAGGAGGTGCAGCTGTTCTGGTTTCTCATTGGCTGGCTGGATTTTCTCCTTTTTGCTTCGTGATGATGTGGACTATAAAAGATATAAGATACGAGTTACCCTTCAACACGTAACTTATTCTGGCAACTTTCTTCTCAGAATGCACGACTGCTTCGTTCGTTGTGTTCGCACTCGTAATACGTTCGACTTCACAGATTACGAACATGAAGAGGTTTTTGGAGGATCACAGATAGCAGATGCAGAAAGTGCAAAGTCATTCTGCAGACACACTCCTCCCAGTCACGCCACTCTTCAGCTCCATATGTGTGTTTTCTGTTGTTTTTCAGAGTGTCTATACAGTCTAATTGTCTATAATGTCTCGCATTCTGCTCCACCTGATCTCTTTTTTCTCCCCCTATTCCTCAATGTTATTCCCAGGAGCGTTTGTACCCTTGTGTATCATGGGACTTCATTATAAGCGGTTATTAAGTGCACTTCTTTCAATATGGTGTTACACTGGTTGAATTCTGCATGTGAACTTAATAACCCAGCATCACTCTGGCAGTAATCTCATTCCATCGTAATCTCAGCGATCGAGTATAAAAGCAAACAGAGATCTTAGTTCTGATGCAGAAAAGATAATGACACCATGGTCTACAGAGAGTAGAATGTAGCACAGCTCTTTATGTTGTCCTTAGAGGTCAAATTGAAAGGTCTGGAGTTGAAATGTGTATTTGAGGGGAATTAACCTTGAAGTGCATTAGGTAATGATGTATTTCCCCTGAGAAGAGTTTGTAAGCTTCTTAGAAGTGTGTTGGTTAGGTGGCATCTCTGTGGGGAATAAGTCCCTGTTTGGTTACTCCATCAGTTTTCACGCTATCACAAAGACACTCGGGAAGAAGAAAGGGATCAGTGAGCAACTCAAAAGTACGCGGAGAGAATAAAAAGATATAGAACAACTCATCATGGGTGAAAGGACGGCCGAGAACGAACTGACGACCGTCCCTGATCAGCTCGAAGTACAAGTGGAGGAAAATAGCAGAGGAGAAGTTGAAGGTGAGGAAAGGGTACAAGTTGGGAAAGAAGGCAACGTCACTGCTATTCTTGCTCTCGAACTTGACCAGATGAAGGTAGACAGTGAGGAACAGTCTGCTTCCATGTACAAACCAGGAAGAGTACAGTCTGTTTTCTCTCTAGTGAGAAATCAGATTCGAGCGCAGTCATGTCACGAGGCGAGCAAGATGGGAATGCTACAGCTGGTGCAGCAAGTCACCAGGCATCTGGACAGGACCAAAATGGAACAAGATGGCTTGGAGGACAACTCACCTAGGACGGAGGTCGAAGAAACTCAGGAAATCAGGGAAGAGACGTCAGAGGAGTTGGAGAATGAGCAGACAACGGAGGAGAGCAAAAAGGATGAGTGTGTGATTCTTCTCAAGCAGATTCTGAACAGCATAGACGGTCTGAGGAAGGAAGTGGCCGATGAGTTAACCCTGCTTAGACAGGAGTCTCGGAGCAACATGGATAAAGTGTTACAAGAACTATCTGATGCGAACACAAACACATCTGTTTCTGTCCCTCCACTTCCAGGAGGGCCCAAAAGACGCATCCTGAGACGCACCTTGACCAGCGTGGCTCCAAAGAACTCCACGGCGCAAGCATTCCGGCCTCGCTGCATGTCCGAGCCCGTGGGGGGCCGAAACGCTCAAAGCACAAACACCAGGAGTGGCACTTTACATATGTCCAATCTGCTTCCATCCCTTGTTGTTACTCAGCATGGTAAGAAGTCTGTGTACTCTAAACCACATGTGAACAAACCTGGAACTTAATGTTAAGGAGCATAAGATCTTGCTGAGAATGCAACAAAATCTCGTCACAGAGTCATCATAGTCATCTTATATGTCCATGATTTCCAGAACATGCTCCATGGTGTGGTGAGATGAAGCCTAACATGTGGATGCAAACATACAAAAATAGAGATTTACGCAGGCAAAAGTTTATATGAAGATCAGCTCACGGTGGAAGATATTTAAAAAGCCTAAATTCTGCTAAATCTTGTACGGATAAACAGGCATGTCGCATATTGCTTGTAATGACTGTGAGTCTGTGTTTGTGTTCTGTCGAGTGTCCCTTAACGCTAATTGTTTATTGAACATGATGCAATGTGTTCTGCCAGAGCTGTTTTTTCCCTGTAGTGATGTAGCGTAAAGGCTAAATATACCTAACTAGCTAATAACTACCAGCCAATAATATATCATTTTCACTAAAGACACCAATAATGATGGATAAGTATACGTTCGGAAAAGTCATTGACCGCATGGTGGACAATGTAGGTGTTTCTTTTGTCGTGAGTAGCTGTAACTTTCATTGCAAACATATTTTATAGATAATGACTAAAATAGTGCCGTTGATAGAAGAAACGTTTTAAAATAAAGCGATCACGTTGCTTGTTTTCAATCATTTTATTCGCAGTTTCGTTCACATCTTTGAATATTTTGGAAAGTAGCCAGCAGGAAAATAGTAGGTGATAATAGATGATGGTGATGGTGATAATGTTACATGGAAATAAGCTGTTTAGCAATACATTAAAAAACTGATATGTACTTTATATATATTATTTGTATTTATTTTCAATCCAAGCACAATTGTATTTTACATTTTGTGTTATTTAAGATATTTTAGTTTCACGATCGTGCTCTCGATCCGTGACTGTCTTGTTAGCTAGTGAGGTAAGTTTCCTAGCAAGAAAAGCTAACTGCGAAGAAGTTGCATTTTTATTTTTATTTTTTATGACTTTTTAGGACATGTTTTGGGTCACATTCTAGCAGAAATACAGTATAGACATTTCTAAACAAACTTTCAACCAGCACTGTAAATGTTTCAATACCATTAAATTGGAATCAGTTTAAAATGATATTAAGATGGCATTTTAAGCTTTAATTAGTTTAATAAATAATAAAAATGTACAAAACCTATATTTGGCACTGTAACAGGAAGAATGTTGATTGAATGCAATACAGCGATGTCTAGGGCGGGTAAACCTTATATACCTGCTGTGTCATATTTGATATACTTATATTCAAAACAATTTTACTATAACATTCTGAATAAAATATGACTTTAAAATGTGTTGCCTCAATAAAGTATATGTTCAAATTAAACAATCAGTATCAACATATGTTATTATCATAACTTTATCAAAATGAGCAAAGCAATTGAAAAGCAATTTAAGCAATTTAAACTTACTATTTGATTGACAAAGACCATGATTATATTTTTTAAGTAAAAGGTTTTATGTGTGTGTATATATATATATATACGTGATATAAAACGTGATATAAGAAAGCTGGCGAGCTGGATTGGTGAGCTGTCAAGTGACATGTATGATCAGTTACGCAGCAAAGCTAAACTTTTACTCTGTTGCGCTTGTGGAAAGCGCACACAAAAATGACAATGCTCAGCCGGCCATTTACGTTTTCTCATATTTTTTAAGAGTAATAGAATCAGCATATGGTGATGTACTGTACTTTTATGAGGTACTGAAAACACAGCTTATAGCAAAAATCTGTTGTAAATGGAACTTAATGACTTGCAGTGCAACTGTGAGCTAAGGGCTAAATTCAGAGAATCAAAGTTAAAACCAAAGACACGATGGGGCGGTTCCTGAAAGAATGACCTCCACGTGTGTAAATATCTGGCAACGTTAAATTTAAGTATGGTCAAGTAAAAAGTACATCTCCAAAAATATTGTGCTTTCTTTTGTGCAAATGTTACAACGACCCTCCTGCGAGATGTTAAATAAAGTACATCTCCAAAAATATTGTGCTTTCTTTTGTGTAGATGTTATAATGGCCCTCCTGCGAGATTTTAAATAAAGTACATCTCCAAAAATATTGTGCTTTCTTTTGTGTAGATGTTATAATGGCCCTCCTGCGAGATTTTAAATAAAGTACATCTCCAAAGATATTGTGCTTTTTTTGTGTAAATGTTACAACGACCCTCCTGCGAGATGTTAAATAAAGTACATCTCCAAAAATATTGTGCTTTCTTTTATGTAAATGTCATAATGTCAATCTCAGCAGTGGCCACAAGCAAATGTGAGTATGATACCCCTGGCCTAAAGCCTGCTACTGACTGCAGAGCATGGGTAATTCTACTAGGGGCAGAAGACCAGTCTCAGATTGTATACAACAGGTTTCTGAGGAAAGTATTAATAATGCAAGTCTCAGAAACTCATGTATCAAATATGATACATTTGGCGTTATAGGATTGGCGTTAAGTTTTGCTTAATTTTATGCATATTTATTTTGTAGTTCAGTCTTATTGTTTGACCTTTACACAAAGGCGACATGTCCCCACCAATATCAAGGGAACACTGAATTGTCCCTAGCAATAATTTGAGTTTTTTACTATTTTATTTAACATTTATTTAATCCAATAAACATTTAAATGTTTAAAAAGATTAAACATTTTTCACAACCACGTTCTGTGAAATAGAGCAATTTGTGGTACACAAACGGTTAATACAGTAGATCTCGTTCTCTGCAATGAGTCCAGACCTTATTTTTCTATAAGGTGTAATGTAGGCTGCAGGTATATTCTGTTCTATGAAGTGCCAAATCTCTGTCAAGACGCGATGTGAATGATTATACAAGCTACCGGTAATACCAAGGCGAGCAAGCACACTGTCCTGTAACTGGTGGTGCATTACAGATCAAAATTCTAGAAAATTCTAGATAGTGTTGATTTTCAGCTTAGGGACATGTTCAATCAACCAAATCTAGATGTTCTGCAGAAGTTAGAGGAAACTCTACTAACTGGAAAAGTGAGTGACATTGTTGATCAGAATTCAGAACTGAACAGGGACAATCTAAAAGTCCAGCTAGCCATGTTTCGCTCCTGAAACACTTTTAGATCTAGCACTGAAGTGGCTAATATCCTTAGAGGAATGTCAGTTAAATTGAGAGGCCTGTTTGAAAGGTCAAGTTGAAACCGTTGTCAGGTTGTTTCCAGCCGTCCGAGTGTCATCAGCTGATGCCGAGAGAGGTTTTTGTTCTCTAGGCCATGCACTAGGTGCCTATACAGTACAGGTCCCTAACCTGTCGACATATCCAGGTCTAAATCCTGTCTGTACAGCTCTTTCTACACAGAGACACCCACAGTATCATTTTACTATGCCACTCTAATAAATTTAACCATGCTTTTCTGAAAACTCTTACAACCTTACAATTATTTTTGCAGTTATCTCACCTCCCACGTGTCCAATTGCTCGGCTCACGGTCAACTCCCGAGTCCAATCACGCTTAGGGCCAATTTTGCGGTTTGAGGAGAAGTTAACAGCCTTCAATGCTCAAGTGCTCACAAGCCTCCCTGGGAATCTAAAAGTTTCAAAAGCAGAATCGTGTAAAAACACCACCTTCTTGTGGAAGTTTTGAGTTTTGAGAAATATAAAGTATAAAGTATCACACTGATAGGCACGGGCAAAAGTAAAAAGGTTTCACAACTTTATTGTGTGCTGCTGCACAACAGGAGCCAACACTCCTTGTGTAGCATTAGTGAGGCAGCACCCAGATCATTGATTACGTCCAGATTTTATATGCAGGATTCAAGCAAGAAACCATTTAGAGGAAAAAAAATCATTAGTCATTGGCTTACATGCACAACGCATGCTCACCTCCCGATCAAACTAATCTTATCCTTACCAAGACCTACTAGAAGACCTACTGTTTACGAACCTAAGTCATGACAACTCGTCTCCAGTCCCCTCTGTCCTTGTCATTTTCTACAAAAATAATCACTGGAAATAACAATTTCTAGTCACAAACAGCTACCGGTCACAAGCATAGAAGGATAGAGCCTTACAAACAACCACAGGTCCACCCATGGGCGTAAATTTCAAAAAATAAATATAACATTTCTCATGAGCAATTTTTGAAGGGGGACACAGATAATACTGTCTAATTGTACTTATAAAGACATGTCCCCACAGTGAAAAACTTTGCTTTTATCATTATTATTGTAGCATGGAGACATTATGCGTCATTACGGTTATTTTCTCTGGTTCACTGACAGCAGATTTTTCTTCAAAACTAATTTATTGCATTGTTTGTGTTGTTTACAGTTAAGCCATCAACATACAATAAAATATAAACATGACTGTTATTGTGAAAAATATATATAAAATAAGTAATGTTTTGTAACAAAATCAATTATCAAATAATCACTTTACAGCAACTGCTCTATGTATAAACCAACAAAACGGCTTTGGCGTGTTAGTTACAGTGTACTATGCAACAAGCTATTGTAAACAAGCTAACGTTAACTAGATAAGTAATATGTTAATCGCTAATATAGCAGATTCACGGGAAATTACATCGGTAATCAGCATTTTTGCCGCAACTAATTTATGAATGAGTCCGCTTTAATTAAAGCGAATAAAATCCCCTACTTAATGGAGTTCAACATTAATTGAGCCACACACCTGACTCGTGCGTCAGTGAACATTTTTTGCGTTTGTTTTTTTTCTACTTACACAATTATTTAGGTATACATACTGTACATATATTTTTCACAATAGATAGTGCGATATTTTTTAAATAAATTTTTTTGGGAGGACAGCCCTCGGATTGGGGGGGGACGGACATGTCCCCTCCGTCCCCCACGGGATTTACGCCCATGGGTCCACCAGAGTTCTCAGAAGAATAAAAACATGGCTCAGAACAATGATGACACAAGCGAGACTGAACAGTATTGCAGTGTGCCATGTCCACCACGGCAAACTAGACAACATTAACCCGAAACAAATATTCCAGCAGTATATTTCTGGTAATTACAAACCTACACATGTATTTGGCAAGTTCAAATAAGTAACAGTACAGTACACACTAAGCTGTCGGTTTAATTCAACTACAAAATGTATTAATTCCTTGTGATTTGTGATATAATGAGTTATTTTTTTTTAAACTGGAATAAATCTAATGGTTCAGTTTTTTACTTGACCTGTCAGGATTCTTGCGGTCTTCATCGTGTAACCCTAATAAATACGGTTATGTCACCAAAAGTACTATTTTAAACGTGCTATCCACTAAGCCACCATGTGGCCACTTTACAGGAACTAGTATTATATTTTGTTAATAAAGAGAGAAAAAATGCTTTAATAGCAGTAAAAAAAATTGAGGACCTGTCTATGTATTTAGAAAAAACGTTCACAATTTACAGAACAATCTCCCGTCTAATAATCGTTGTGATACGATGGAACAGACTCATGAACAAATCCTGAACAAACGGTGACATTGCCTAGACATTTGAGGTTGTGTTTCTGCATGCTTCATTCAGCTTGTTGTTTCCCTTTACATTTTCTTTCATGCCTACATGCTATCAGTTGTTCTTTATGGACAATTAAGGTTGTGTTTGATTAAATGAATTCTTGCACAGGCATCCAATTCCAGACCATGCCATGTCCAGGTGAAAGCTCTCAAATAAAAGTATGAGAACAAAAATTAGTAAAGAAGATTTTATAACTGTTTTTTTTTTTATGTGTAAAAAAACCCCCCAAACTATTAGGTTTCGTTTATGTTCATTTTTGAGCTGGCATTGAAATAGAAAGCATTAATACACTCTAGCGATGCTGGTTTGATGGAATGGAAGGTATAATTATGATAAAAGCTTCATGTTTGATGTTAAGGCATTGTGCTGATGAGGATGAGGAGCAGGATGATGGATGCGTGCTGGTTTAGAGCGGCTGTGCTTGCAGGGGCAGAGGCAGGGGCAGGGGCAGAGGCAGAGTCGATCTTTACTGCAGATGACACAAAGATTTGACGGTTCAAGCTCGGCTGAATGAATCGATAGTTTTCCACCAGTAACTTCTTCGCAGTGTCGCTCTTATCCGTGTAATACAGACGTGTGACGAATGGCAAATACTGAAAGAGCAAAAAGATGGGAAAATCTTTCTCACTTATTTCTGATTGACAAGCAACCAGACAGGATAATAAGGAAAAATTTAAATTTAACACTGAGGCTTCCTCAATATATTGATAAGGAGACAGTTCAATGTTTGTTGAGCCACAAAATGCTGACTGTAAAACAATAATCAATGACAAAATGGGGAAACAGAATCACAGTCTGTGAGTTCCTGTAACATCACAGGTGTTTTGTTCCTCTTACACCACAGTAATTTGTGCCGTGAAATTATTATTAATCATAAAACATGTTGCTTTATTTCTTTTCTTTTTACAAGGTACCACATCAATTTTTTATCCATTTATAGCTACAGATTTACCTCAGTCTGGTACAAAGACTAAATAAAGACTAAAATGCTAAACTAGATTTGTATAGTTTGTTGCATCAAACTTTGATGTTGGCTTTGACGGTGCAAGTATTCGCAAAGGCCGGTGCTTTTTGGAGGCGAGTGGACATACATGTAAGGGTCAGTGTTACTTTTGGAAGCTAGGGTGCCAAAACATTCGGAGGTAAGTGGAGACGACCATGTGATGTCATCCAAATACTCTTGAGAAAGTTCTCCTCATTATGCTGAGTGTTTTGATATGTTACAAGTCCATGTTGTGCTAATTTTAAATTTTCACGTGACATCACGTAACATCATCAGAATACCTGTGAGGAAGTTCCCCTCATTGTTCTGAGTGTTTTGATACATCACATGTCCATGTTGTAAAACGTTTTTTGATTTTGGGGGCATATTTTGGGGCATATTTTGGGGGCGGGGCGAAAGGCCAGTCGATACACCAATTTAAAACTTTGTTATTACCCTAAAGGAGCTGGCCGAGTTTGGTGTAGATATTTCGAAAGCTTGCAGAGTTATAAACCTCCAAAGTTTATAATGGGAGTCTATGGGAAAAAGGGCAATTTGAGACCCGGTACCGGAAGTACCGGTACTCGGATCGCTTAGAAAAGTCATAGCAACAAACTTCAAACCAGCGTCTACAACATATCCGAATTTGGTGCATGTGGCTCAAAAGCCCTAGGAGGAGTTACTCTTGATAAATTTTTGTCTAAGCTTAAATAGGAAAACAGAATGTTGGCTTCTACAAAGACAACATAATAATTCAATGTCTCTGTACCGAAAGCATCAACTATTTATTTCCTTTTCTTCCTCTGAGACAACCTGACAAGAATCGTAGGACAAATAGTTTAACGCCCCTTTAACTGGGATTCATATATAATACAATTATTTGTTCTAACCTGCTCTCTGGAGATAAAAATGGGCTTCTCAAATACAATCCAAGTCACGGTCTGGAGGCAGGGCGGAACGGTCTGGCCTCCGTTATACTGATAGAATTTATGGTCCTCAGGAAGGAGGTCTGACAGTGCTGGAGGAGTCACGTTGAAGGAATCACCTGGAAAACAAAATGATAAGTGGGCGGAGTCTACAGAGTGAACGATTAACACCGATTTGTGCTTGACACACAACGTTTCAGCTCACCTGGGTACATCACATTGGACACAGCATGAGATAATGCTTTAAACGCTTTATTCTCAGCGGAGGCGATCTAAAAAACACAAACGTTAATAAATAATGCAGCACAACCTTCATTCACGAGATAACTTTCTGACAGTCTGTGACTGTAAATGCTCATTTTAATATTACAGTTTTTTTCAGTTGCTAACAAGCACTGTTCAATACTGAAACCATAATTTCAAAACTCTTCACACAGTCTGCATTACCAGCATGATTGTGTGCCAAACAGTCAATTTCACCTACAAAACTCACTCAGACCAACATACACTGGCAACAATTCTCATTCAGAAAACTTCTCATTTCATTCACAACACACTGACCTGAAAAACACTAACAACAGGAAGCATTACATAATTGATGAACTTTTATTTTTTAAAGTTTCAATGATTTTCCACATAAATCAGTTCTTCATATAGAATACTGTAACACAATCTCATTTTATTGAAAGCATTTGTAACATGAATGAATCAGAAATTAATCCAAATTTAATTTTTTTTATATGAATATAGTACTTTTATAGTCTGACTCGTAATCCTAAGGTTACGGGTTTGAGTCTCGGGCCGGCCAAGACTGAGGTGCCCTTGAGCAAGGCACCGAACCCCCCAACTGCTCCACGGGCGCCGCAGCATAAATGGCTGCCGACTGCTCCGGGTGTGTGTTCACTGCTGTGTGTGTGTGTGTGTGTGTGTGTGTGCACTTTGGATGGGTTAAATGCAGAGAACGAATTCTGAGTATGGGTCACCAAACTTGGACGTATTTCCCGTCTGGCTTCCATCTCCATTACCCTCTAAAATGCAGACAGTTTCACAGTAATTGACATTATGCATCAATGTGTATGTACCCTGTTTGGTTACTGAACAGACATCTTACCTGGACATATTGATATCAGAGTTCTTTCACACATTTACTGTTTCTCTCAAAGGGTACAGTGTACAGTTGCTTCATCCTTATTTTATGTTTCTCTATGACTCTGACAATTGTTGTTGTGCTAATCATATTCACATTTTCAAAAGTTTTATTGCATTGTTTTCAAATACCATATCCACAATGGCAATTTCTTGTGCATCAGAACAGATTCTGCCTCTTTCTCCTCTCGTGGGTAACCTTTGGATCATTTTGTTTTTTTTTAAATTGCAATTAAATTGCATTTAGCTTGTAATGATTTTTTTTTTTTTGGCTATAAAATTGAGAATATTTTAAAATAATCACTGCATAAATGCATGGCATTTGCCATCATTCTGTTTTGAATGTGTTTTTAATAATTTTGAATGCAGTGTGTTAGCATTAGAAAAATGTGCTGAAAATACATAGTATTTTGCATGTTGCGGAGTACGAATGGGAAAAGAGTTCCTGAATTTTGAAAAGTGTGGTCACTGAATGCATTTTGTCTGAAGGCAATGAAAAATGGTTCACAGTTTGGTCTGCATTGACTTATGTTTCACTGATGTGGTTTCAGTATTGAACGATGCTTGTTAGCAAATGAAAAAAAACTGTAAATCTCGTCCGACTTCTTATTTTGAATATTAAGCCACGCCCACACACTTCTCTGATGAGTCTGATCAGAAAGATCAGCCTGTGTTTTAACTCCGCATCATAAAAACATCTGTAATATTTTACACCATACTCTCAAGAACCGGCTTGCCTCAACTGAATTTTTAAGTATTAATATTTTTCCTTTTCAGGATCTGTGAAAGTTAAAAAAAAAACATTAAAAGATCATGTTACATCAATGAAGACTCCCAGCATAAGCAGGCCTGACTGATTAGCAGAAGCGGCTTCCACATCAGCGAATCCAGGAGCGACACCGACGATTTGCATCTAATAAAAACACACACACAAACAAAACAATTTACTGATTCATGCATTGTTTGCATAGCTGAGTTAATTTGCATTCGGGTAGGCGAGAATATATCTATGTGTGTGTGTGTGTGTGTGTGTGTTTACCTCCATAGGAAACCTCCGACCATCAAGTTTATGCTCTGATCCGTTGGTGATATTCGATCCCCAGTGGAATCTCATCTCAACGATTCGGTAATTATGATTTATACTGCCACCTTTCACACTCATGCCTGCTTGAAACTCCACAACAACTAATCAAACACACACACACACACACACACACACACACACAAACACAACTTACATTTACGGTATTTGGCAGACGCCCTTTTCCAGAGCCACATACAACAGTGCTTTTAAATCTATCAATGAATACATTAACACTGGTTCAGTAGGTCAAAGACTGAGGATACCATCAAACTAGAACTCTGTTCGGGTTTGTTTGTTTTTTTTACACACATAAAACAAACAGGGAAAAAGTGCTAGTTGAAGTGTTTCAGGAAGATGAAGGTCTTCACCTGTCGTTTGAAGACAGTCAGTGACTCAACTGTTCGGACATCTAGTGGAATTTCATTCAACCACCTCAGTGCCGGAACAGAGAAGAGTCTTGCTGTATACCTACCTCTTACCCTGAGAGATGGTGGGACCAGTCGAGCAGTGCTGGTAGATCTGAGGGACCGAGGTGCAGTGTGAGGTGTGATAAGAGCTTTGAGATAAGGTGGAGCTGGACTGTTTTTGGGTTTGTAGGCAAGCATCAGTGTTTTTTCGAGGGACAACAGCAGTGGGGCGGTGTTTGAGAATTTAGGCAGGGTGAAAACAAGTCATGTGGCTGTAATTTAGATCATCTGCAGAGGACAAACTGCATTCATAAGTAGACCTGACAGCAGTGTGTTGCAGTAGTCCGGTCTTGAAATGACAAGAGGCTAACAGTTGATAGCCTATGGTTACCCGAAGGTTGCAAAATGTGGCTGAAGTGTAGATCAGATTATTGTCAAGGGAAATCGCAAGATCATGACCTAGGGATGAATTACATTTTGTTGACCAAGAGAAATCTAACCACTAACATTTTCTGTGAAAAGAAAAGAAAGCTCTATAATAAAAACAGTACCGTTTGCAACACAGTGATTATTAACATGTTAGTATTATTTCAAAAAAATGTGAAAATTCTTGTGCTTTAAATGCTACACTAAGCTTTACAGTGTTTTTACAGCCAAGACGTTAAACATTCATAAATGGTGGTGCGTACCAGTGTCACGGGCATTCCTTACAGTCCAGGAACTCTGACGTACAGCGAAGTCTCGCAGATCCAGAGGATTGATAGAGTTGTTACTAATAGCATCATGTTTCAGGTTGATGGGAGAATGCAGTGTAGAGTCTTTGGTGATGCAAGAAGGAAAGGATTTCACCCACTGATATGGACCTGTCATATAAAAAGAGCCATTTTATATCATTGGCATTCATTAGAGAATATAAAAAAGTGAAGTCTATATGAAGAAAGCAGCTAACACAAAGACATGACACGAAGATAAATAAAACTAATCATTTAATTAGAAATTTGACAAAGATAATGTGATGCGTGAATGAGTTCCAGAAATAAGTTAGCAGTAGACTTGGTTAAGTCATCAAGTCAAGAACGTTTTATTGTCATTTCAACCATATATAGCAGTACACAGTGAAATGAGACAACGTTTCTCCAGGATCAGGGTGCTACATAAAACAAAGACAGAGCTAAGGACTTAAGAAGTAAGTTAGTCCTAGATACATAAAGTGTATCTGTGTGACCTGGACCAGTGCAGGACAAGACAAACAAGACAGTACAGGACAAAAAATACAAGATGTTACACAAAAGACAATAAACAGAAACAGCACTGAAGCGTGTAAATACTGTATGTTCAAACAAAATTGCGTGTGCAAAAATACTGGAATGAACAAAGTGTTATAGCAGCAGTTACATGCAATATTGTAAAGTATTGTGCGAAACAGCAATCGACTGAAATGTGAGACAGCATGTGCAAAGAGCAAAGTAAACAGCATGTAAACAGTTTGATGGATGTATATTGGAAGTGTGTGTATTTGGTGTATGGTCTGTGCAGTCCATACAGTTGATGTGTGTGTGTGTGATGTGCTTAGTACAGTTCAGTTCAGTTATTAAGGAGTTTGATGGCTTGTGGAAGTTGTGTTCATCTGCGAGAATGCGTAAAAATCTTGTTTGGCTTTTTGTTGAGTGAACCAGGGCTCGCTTTTGACTACTGATATTATATATATTATTAAATATTTTTACTGGCTCCAAAGGGAATCAAATGACTTACCATAAAAATCATGTGTCTTCCATCAAAAGGTGCCATGCTCATCGAATTTTTTTTAACATTTTAAAATTAAAATTAAAATAAAGCTGTAATTCTGATTTGTTCTCTCATATTTCCCCAAAACAACAAGGGACTCGGCCTTGCAGTTGCAATGCTTTCGGAGGGGACTGAAATATGCACACAAATCAGAAAATCAGAAACCTGGTGGAATTTTTTTGGTTTTGCTTTAAAAAAAAAATAAAAATTAACCAATATTGTTATCATCAGTACATGGTCATGTGACTTTGTAGGGTTCTGAAATTATATATGGACTGAAATTCT
Organism: Tachysurus fulvidraco; assembly: GCF_022655615.1. Lineage (NCBI taxonomy): Eukaryota > Metazoa > Chordata > Actinopteri > Siluriformes > Bagridae > Tachysurus > Tachysurus fulvidraco. Next base: position 24,024,695 of record NC_062531.1, on the reverse strand, counting down.
GATGAAAAGTGATTAAAAAAAAAAAAAGGCTTAGGATTTAGGATTTAGGTGTTTAGGTGATTAGGATTTACCGCAGGGATCTTCTGTGTAACAGTAATTAAGAGGTGGAACTAAAAATACAAAGCAGACAGACAGGGTTAGCAAAAACAACAGCAAAATAATACTAAGATTAGGATTTCTTTTTAGCAACAAAAAAACTTCAGCTAATAAAAACTCTTTAAGTCTTTAAGGCTAATCTGGTTTTTAATGATATGTTTTATGTAAATTGATTATTTTCTACACGTGTTGAGCAATAACCAAAATCATGCACAAACCTTTATGTGCTGAAGTTCTGAATGGATTTAGTATGAGGACAGATAATAGAGCAGGTATCCAGGACTCCATACTTCACCCAAATTCCTGCTCAAAATAATGCTGTTTTTACGCATGTTGCCTCAATAAAATAACAGAATAATACTTAACATCCTGATAACAATACATTGCATACCTAAGAGTAGATTAGTATCAGGGGATTGGTTAACTAAAAGGAGATATGTTACAGTACTAAAATGATGGATTTTTCGAATGGTGCATGTTTTCTTGGCACATTTCGACGCCAAAATGTACCCATCTTCAAAATGTACCCATGTACTTCCTTAATACTACTACTTCTTTGTCTACTATGGGCTTTTCCCGTCATTGGTCTAGACACACCGAATCATCTGTTTCCACCTAACTTTATCCTCATCATCCTCTACTCTCGCACCAATTACCTTCATGTACTCATTTAACACATCCATATATCTCCACTTTGTCTTTCCTCCTGACTTCTTAGCTCCATCTCCAACATCCTTCTACCAATATAACCATCTCCTCCATCTGTACATGTCCAAACCATCTCATTCGATCCTCTCTAACCCATACAGCAGGGGTATTCAATTAAAATTCAGAGGACCAGTTACTAAAATTTCTTCCCAGCAAAGGTCCAAATCTTATATTGTCACTTAAAATAGTGTTAATAAAATCAATAATGCACATACATTTCTATATTTTATATATTATATAATTTATTGTTAAATTTCAAGTGTTTTCACAGTCTGAACTTGTATGGCACTTGAATGGAAAACAATCCTGTAGTTGTCTTTACTACATGTAGACAACAGACGCTGAATTTCTTCTGAATAAAATAAATAAAAAGTACAAACACAGCTTTGAGCAGCCTGAACTTAGGGCCTATATTTCAAGTTATGTAAAAGCTGAGCTGACCCCTTTTTTAAACTAAGATTTATATTTTTATTAATATCAAAGCGCTTATATAATCTTATAATATTATATTATAATAAGGAGATGCTTAATATGATGATATTAGCATTTTAACGGGTCCGGGCAGACCAGTCACTCGGCCCGGATCCGGACCGCGGTCCGCCATTTGGTGATGCCCGCCATACAGCATAGCTGGCCTCAAGATTGGCGACTCGAGTCATATGACTTGACTCGATTCAGACTTAAGTCGCAAATTTGAGACTTGCACATGTGTGGCTTACACATGTGTGGCTTACTCCCACCTCTGCGTATACTAATAACAATGCACCACGTCACGAAAGTCTGGGCTTCAAGCACCTATTTAAGAAGGGGACAATGTGCATAACACGGATTGAGGGGTTTTGTCTAACAGCGCATCAATTCTTCATGAAAAATAAATAAATCACACCCACATAAGTCATGTTGCCGAACGAAACGTGTTACGATTATGCGTTAAAAACAGCGGAAATCTGGGAAAACAAATGCAGCACAGAACTGATCGTATTTATAATGTAAAATCCGCTTGACTCATCAATCTCAGGGGACACGTTATGTACCCGAATGTCGCATTCGATGATAAAGACACAAAGGCACCACACTGCACAACCTATACATACTGTATCACGAGCTAACGACCTGCCCCCTCGCTGATGCATGGTTTTGCTGGTAAACCATAAAAAAAAAACATAAACCTAACCAATGCACCAAATAAAACATATCACAGACTTACTGCGCACGATTTTATAATCGCTTGTTCTGTTGACGCATATGTGCGTAAAAAATCCTCTTTTTTTTTTTTGCTTTCTATTTTCTGGCACTGAAATTAGGGACGTGGTTCTTGTAGTATTATGTTACTTACGGTAATGTTATTGGGGTTCTTTCGGTACTGTGAGAAAGGAGAATAAAAAGTAGTGATGGCCAGTTCGTGAACGAATCGTTTTTTTGAACCAGTTCTTTTCAGTGAACTGGATGAACCGGTTCACAAAATCGGACTGATTCGTGTCTTGAATCAGCGCTGATCCACAAGTTACTAAAGTTACTCACTTTCGGTCATACCTGACAGTCAGTCCGACTCTAAATAAACTAATATCCCGGAGTATATGTAACTCCTGTACACTGAACTGACATGTTGTGCTGAGAGAGAACTGTGAGCGCGAGCTGTTGATACTGCGCATGCGTGAATTACTGAACCGATACAGCGAATCATCAGTACACTGAACTGAGAACTGTTGATGCTGCGCATGCGTGAACCTTCAGAGCAAATTATACATATTGGGATATGCATAGTAACTAGTCATAGGCTATTAAACATTTTTATTAAAAAAAATCAATATATGTCACTCAATATATGTCAGTTAATTTTATCATTGACTATTGTGCAGGTTAGTCTGTATTTTTATATGCCGCTTTTTGTAAATTGATGAAGATTAGTTTATTAACTTTATATCTTGAAGACACGTAAAACATCCACGTTTGCACATAAATGCCTGTACTGCGTGTTTTAGTTGCAAAACTTAAATGTAAGAAACGTTATTCAACTAAAGTTATGATTACAAAGAACTTTTCGAATGTGTTAAATTGATTGTATTAATATCTGCCGGCAGCGGGATAATGGAATTTGCGTCATTACGTCATTGTGAATGACGTCTTTACGTCAGGACGTAAAAGTTACTTGTGAACTGGATTTTTGAACTGGTTCATTAAATCGAACTGTCCGAAAGAACCGGTTCGCGGGAAAGAACCGAACTTCCCATCACTAATAAAAAGTCCATTTCGGTTTATGTTGTACCTATTAAACGACAGAACAGTTCTGACGTTGTTCTGACGTGTTCTTTTATTTTTATTTTTTTTTTGTGACTGTGTTTAAAAAACAGCCTGGATCAGTTTTACTGTGTTTATAACTCAAATATCAAATAATGAAGGTTCTGAAGAGTGAAGGTGTAAATAATAAATTAAATAATTGTGCAGTCAAACAGGGAGGAGTAACATACCTTTGATTTTCATTTATAATATTTGACAGATGGAGATCAAGTGATAGAATTTCTGGTAGAAACCAAGTAAAAAGACTGGCACAGGTGAGACTGGCACAGTCCATCCAAAGCTGTCTGATGTTGTATGCAATACTTTAATATTTTTTAATACTTGATGCATATAAATAATAAAATAATCTTTTGCAGATGTCTAATGAACCACTAGTCGAAACCTTTCCTATAACAATAATGTTTATGCTGAAGTGTGCATTAGTCGAATATTATCAATTAATTATTATGTCCTGTTCTGTTCTTCTATCCATCTTAATCCACCAACATGCCCGGATACCTGAACAGTGTTCTAATGTATGATTATATAACTTAAATTGAACTGTCAGGTTTTTTTTTGTTTTGTTTTTTTTCAACAGCAACTTCTAGTTCTATTTTCCTCTCCAAATTTTCTGCATTTGATCTTCCATAAAGCTCTGCCATCAGGATTGAATAATTTGCCTATTCCTGATCCAATTCTCACTGAGATGTCATTTAGCATAAAATTAAACAGAACAAGGCTACAAACACCGCTTTGAGGGGTTACATTGTCTATGGACTTGCACATAATATTAAAAAAACAAAACATTATCCAGTTATTTAACCTCCCCCAATGCCAATCTGTTAATTAACGGCCTTATCATTATCAAATAATACTCCTATTAACAATCACACACCAATCACACTATTAGTTTACTTATAACTCAATTTTACACATATGGAATATAGTAATTCCTTATGCGTTTATGATCAGTGTTGAGCAGTGGTGGCTCAAGTGTTTAAGGGCTGTGGGCTGTTGATCAGAAGAACAAGGTTCGAGCTTCAGCACTGGAAAGCTGCCACTGTTGGGCCCTTGAGCAAGGCCCTTAACCCTCTCTGCTCCAGCGGTGCTGTATCATAGCTGACCCTGTGCTCTGACCCAAACCTCCACAATTTGGGATATGTTAAGAAAGAATTTCACTATAGTTTAACCATTAATGTATATTTTTGTCTTTTAAAATATGTCCAGGAGAGGGTAGTGTTGTATAACACTAAGCCCACTGGAGATTCACGATGGTTATCACTTTCAGCACCACCTTCAGGGGGTAACAGCTGTGGATGTTGTTCTAATCCCAGAGCAGGTTGAGACTCAATGGAAAGACTGATACAGATTTACTGAATTTATTTAACAAATTTTTTTATCTTTGGTCCAGTCAGGCTGGAGTGGGCCTGAAAGGATTAAACCCAAGCACTTTATCAGTGTAGTCTTATAGAAATGATGGCTTACATCTTAGTCCAATCCAGTTATCAACCCACTTAACACCAGCCTCCCAATGTGTGCGATCATATAACACATGGTTCTCCCAGCTTCTGAGTAGAGGTTTGAACGTTCTCTTACGGCTTCTTCAGTTCACTCCAACTTCTCAAGCCGGTAGGATGATTTGCACAAAGGTTTGTGAATGTGTGTGTATGGTGGTGTCCTTTAGGGGACCGGCATCCCGTCCATGGAATATTTACGCAAGAGTGCAGTTATACTGAATATTGGCATGGATCTCTGACCTCTGCCAATATTCACTATAAAGGAGCGATTGAAATGATGTTAATTTCATATGACAGTTTTATAAACAAGAATTTTAGATAGAGTAAATGACAATTTTTTTTAAAAGTTTTTGCTCCTTGAACAGAAATAGGTCCTGAGGAAGCCACATTCACTTAAACACAAAGTAGTTGAGTAGGTAACTAGCAAGTTCATTCAGGTTAAAGGTTAGACAAAGACAAACAGTGCGATACAAACAAAAGGTCACATTAGTGGACCAGAACTACCTCAAATCCCTAGATATTCTCTAGATCAACTGCCAGTTTGACTAGGATAAAGTAATTACTGAAGACAAACGAATGAATATAACACTATAATAACAGGTCACTGCATTATAATCCTGCCACTTTGGATTTGTGAAAGACTCACAAACACATCCAATGCCAGAAAAGTGCATATTTTTGAGTATACAAATTTAGTTTTGGTATACAAATCACCAAGAACACATTTTTATTTTTATTTTTATCTTTTCACAGTAATGCTAATTCTCAGTTACTGATTTACCTATTTACTAGTAATGCTAGGTATCAATTACCATGTTTACTATAATGCTAGTTTTGCTTACATTTTCACTAAAATGCTACGTTTTAGTTACCTATTTACCGTAATGCTGATTACTGGTTACTCAGTTTGCTGTAATAATTATAATAAGTAATAATAATTTTTAGTTATTTTGTTTACTGTAATGCTAGTTCTTGGATACCTGTTCAGCTTAATGCTAGCATTATTGGTCATTCATTTTTATTATAATGTAATTTCTTGGTTATCTTTTCATTATGATACTGCTTCTTGGATACATATTCACCATAATGGTAGTTTTTTGTGACAATGCCAGTTTTTGGTTGTTGTGTTCACTACAATGCTAGTTCAATACTGATTACCCTGTGCCCGATAATGCTAGTATTTTGGTTCACTTCACATATTCTTAGAAAAAAAAATACTTAAAGTTAAAGTCAGATATCACTAAGCCCTAAAGATCTGAGAGTCTCACTGCATTTTAACGGACACCACCCTTGAGATGTCTCTATTTATTCATTAATATATATTGGTATGCTACACTGGTTCTCTCTCTCTCTCTCTCTCTCTCTCTCTCTCTCTCTCTCTCTCTCTCTCTCTCTCTCTCTCTCTCTCTCACACACACACACACACACACACACACACACACACACACACACACACACACACACACACACACACACACACACACACACTTCCCCTCATTTTGCAGCTTTGATGGGGTGCCAGCCATCTCTCACACTGGAGGTCTTTTCATAGAGGCACCTGTCAGGAAGAGGGGTGGGAGGGGTTGTTGTTACAGGCAGAGGATTCACAGATGAGACAGGTGTGTTTGTGTGTGTTTGTGTGTGTGTGTGTGTGTGTGTGTGTGTGTGTGTGTGTGTGTGTGTGTGTGTGTGTGTGTGTGTGTGTGTGTGTGTGTGTGTGTGTTGCAGGATGTCTTAATAGGAAAGAGAACAAGCTGTCCTTGCAAAAGCCTCTAGCTTGTCACACCTAAAAACACTAGCTTGTCACACCTATGCAAGTCTGTGTGTGTTGTGTGTGTGTGTGTGTGTGTGTGTGTATACGCATAACATGTTAGTTATAAAATTTGCCGCATGAGAATAGAGGATTGATGAAGATGCATGAAAATGTCTCTGTGTGTGTGTGTGTGTGTGTGTGTGTGTGTGTGTGTGTGTGTGTGTGTGTGTGTGTGTGTGTGTGTGTGTGTGTGCGTGCGTGCGTGCGTGTGTGTGTGTGTGTGTGTGTGTGTGTGTGTGTGTGTGTGTGATGAGCACCGGATCTGGATGCAGAAGGAACTCATCCTCCTCCACAGTGGCCACAAAGGGTCTGTTGATGCTGTGCTGAGAGACCAGCATTATGAGCATTAAAGGGCTAAATAAGTCTCCTGTCCATGTCTCAAACCCACTGCCAGTCCAGCTGCACACACACACACACACACACACACACACACACACACAGAAACACACACACACACACACACACACACACACAGAAACACACTTCCTCCCACTAAAACCATCTCTGGATGCGAGCACATCACAATCCAGATTGGGACATGTGAATATAAAAGTGGGATCGATTGAGGAGGGATGGAGGGATGCAGGAAGAGAGAAGAATCCTGCAGAGATTAGCATATGTACTGACTAGCCTTTTTGTGCCACGTTAGTAGATACTTTGAAGGTTGAAGGACCGTTAAATACACATAAGTGCCTGTGTGGGAGCTTAACTGCTTCTAGTTTACTGACAGTTGTATTACACAATGCAGTAGACTTTCCATGTCCATGTTTAGCATCAGTTACATCTGATGAGCCAATGGAAACTTAACATTGGGTAGATGAACTACGTACCTCAGGTAAACTACTGATACGTAATGTGATTGTTAGCCAAGCTAATTATCTGGCTAATACTGGAGCTACTCTATGCTGAGGTAATTACATTTTTTATGCTAAGCAGTATGTTAAAAGTACGAGGTAAGATTAGCCTTTTATCTCAGGATCTTTAATATTTAGGTGAGTTTGCGGCCGAAATATTCTTAATGATTAATATGCTTTATCATCCAAACACACACATACACACACTGTCTGAAGTTATGCTTTAAATCGGCTTTTGGTCTTTTAACCAAGGTGCAAGTGTCCTTTGTTTTGTCCTAGACTTTTAAAAACGTTTACTTAATGATTGAACCACAGGTTTAGAAAATGTAATGAATGAGTGCATTCCAGTACTTTAGACACACAACATCGGACCCTTTTCAGCTGTGTGTGTGTGTGTGTGTGTGTGTGTGTGTGTGTGTGTGTGTGTGTGTGTGTGTGTGTGTGTGTTACCTGTCAGGTACAAATGCCACAATCCTGCCTGAGTTCATTCAGCCTGCAGGAAACTGCATGTCTAATCCATTAAGCAGCACAATGAGAGAGGAAGACCTGAGCGTTCTCAGGGCAATCGGAGAGGGACCTCTTCCCATCTTAACTTACACACACACACACACACACACACGGGTGCCTTTGGCAACATTCTTTCTTCTCTTAAACCATGCTTGGCTGTATTGATGATTAAAACAAATTAAATGGTACACACACACACACACACACACACACACACACACACACACACACACACACACACACACAGACACACACACTTTGTTTACAACCCTGTTCCAATATTTTTGCACAATGTACAGTATGCACACTGGTCTGTGCTATTTTGTCTATGTGTCCTGTGGTGTGTGTCCTGTCTGTCTGAACTTTTTTTTTATCTCACAGTTTGCACACAATGCACTTTATTTAACCTAACATACGGTTATAAATGTCTCCTAGATAAAGCATTAAATTCCTATCCGACTCTTAATGACTCTTAATCATTAAAACACTTCAGAAATCATATTATTTATTGCATTATTTTGCAAATCCGTTTGACATTCAATTCAAGTTTCAGTTCAATTCAAGTTTATTTGTATAGCACTTTTTACAATAGACATTGTCTCAAAGCAGCTTTACAGAACATAAACATAGAACAAAAGGTTAATATAAAGAATAATATGAAGATTAATAGAATGCAAAATTCAAGATAATATTAGATGGATTTAGTTCACGATATCCCCTGACATCTCATACTTGAAGTATTATTTTCCGTGAGTTGTCCGTTGTATGAAATTTTATTCCGAAATTTTTAGTCCGTTGTATGAAACACTGTAACCTGAAAAATTATGAAATAATTAATACAATTTCCTTAATAAGAAAAAAATGCCGTCATAGTGCCTGTTAAGATCCAAATTATAGACTGAATGGGAATTTTTTAAATAATATAAATCATTTAAATAATAAATTCATTTACATCACAGCTCGATAAAACAAAGCCATATGTTAATGCAAACATTTAGTGAAATGATGATTTACTGAGACTGAGATTGAAAAGTGACAGAAAACACGTTCAAAAACATAACAAGCTCAGTCCTCAGAGGCCCTCAGGTAGTTCAAAACCTTTGATCGGATGTGACCAAGCAGTAAAAAACAAAAAATATGCAGCGATTTTGAGACGCTATGCTTTACCGAGTCAGTCCTGCTGTGTTTGTGCCCCAGAGCAAGACATTTAACCCTAAAACCCAAGTCTGCTGCAACATGTTTCCGTGGCTCTTCTTGACAGGAAAGGATGCAGGCTCGTATAGTTGATTAGTTTGACAGCTTGAGATACAGCAAAGGGCAAAAGACCATGACGAGGCTGATAAAGATCTGTCCTGGAGCCAGAAGAGTACAATCAATAGAAGCACTGAATCGAACTAATGCTACTCTATGTAGTATATTCAAAGGAACCATGGATGAATTCCTGATCTTGTGCTGTAAGCCTCAGATTTGTGTCTGATAGAAGTGAAAGCCAAAGAGTTGTTCTGAGGGAGAAGCCTCTCATCCATGAGGTTTATGGTGTTATGCATTCAGAGATCTACACGACGTTTCTTCCTGTATGGCCGATGCTCACTTGATGCTTTTTTTCTTGTTTTTTTTTTTCTCCATTACACTCTTGTGTTTAAAAATCCAAGATTTAAAAATACTCAAATGAGCCCTTTTGATAGCCAATAATAAATAGAATTGTAGAGAAGAAAAAATAATAATATGGTAATATGAATATTTAAAGTCTGATAATGTAAAGTGTAAATTTGCACTCAGCTTTATAACTGTTTTCCTAAGGTAGTACACAGGCTGCAAAGAAGCTGTGTTTTTTTCCCCCCGATTTATTTTACTTAATATATTTTTCCCAAAATAACATATTAAAAATATTGTGTGCACTCCTTTACCACAGTCTCACATACACACACAATAATGTCGTCCTGTTAAGAGGTTAAAATTTAGCATGGAATATTTACCCGATCCACATCACGGTATAATCACGATAGATAAAACACACCAAGCCGAAAGGAATGGAGTGAAAGGAAGGCGTTCGCGCCTTTTTTTCTCAGACGTGAAACGACAGCAGGAGTCCAGCAGGAGAGTTAGCGGATCCCTGGATTGGTTATTCGTTCAAGTGTTTTGTCGTTGCTTTGCTTGGATCTGTCGGTATGGATGTGTGTATTGGCTCTCAGCTCTTTCTATTGTCATGGATGTGTGCAGGATAACAGATCAGCGAGCTTTCTTTTACCCTAATGGCCTATCATAGGGCGAGTCCAACTGAGAAGCCAGAGAAGCCTAGAGGGAAAAGGACAGCACTAGGGGCAGCTGTGACCCCCTCTGGCTCAGCATATGGGTCTGAACCAAGATTTGGAGTGGAAAAGTTTAATTTACGAGCGACATCTGACTCTGAGGGAGAGATAGCATATCAGGACACTCACGCTACTTGTTAAAATGGACCACGCATACACACACACACACACACACACAACTGCGAACTTATCAATGGTGCCATTTCACAATTCTTCTGGTCGCTCCACAGGTGCTCCGTAACGGCCAAAACGAATCTTTAACAAGGTATACGCTGTGAAATTGCTGGATAGTGGTCTGCTTTCAGACTCTTAAATCTTCTTCAGGACCTAGTGTTAGGGTCGTCTTTTTTCTTCGTTTTTTTGCTTCTCTTGTCCCTTTCTTCCTGTCCATGGTCATGTGGCTTGTAGCACTGCTTGTCTCTAGATTAGTGGTCTGGAAGCTCATTAGGGTGTAAACAGAGAAGGTGAAGAGCTCACATGGAACATCAAACGAAAGCCTAACCACAGGGAAGAGAAACGAAATGGTGGTAGGTTTTGGGGGTTGAGGGTGGTGTTAAAGAATGATGTTCATGAAAAAGACATGGAGCAGATGATGACGATGATGATGATGATGATGCTAACTTGATTAAGTCTCTTTTAAACTTGGATAGAAACAGTTAAATGTTCTTTACAGTTAAAAAAAGCTTTCTACAATATCTGAACCCATCTCCCAAAATGTGAATCCCTCTGTCAGTATTTCTCCACAGGTACAAACACATTTTTTATGTTAGACATCACCTTTAGTCAGTTCTTATACACGTCCAAGATTAAAGCTGTGCCGTTTCCAAAGCGTCTCCTCTCTCATAGACCTTTTCCACTGGCCCTTATGGGTTTGCTTACCAAATTACCCATAATCTTCCAAATTGCTGCTGTTTTCAGTGCTGTACTGTTTTTAAGTATTTGGTTACGCTCCTTACCCAGGTACTGTACAATGAAGCTGAAATCTTGCTTGACTAAAATCGGTCTGGATTTGCTACTTTACCAGCACATAAATCTTCAGCAGAAAGCTTTTTAAAAGTCATTTAAATGTGGTTTATTTGAAGAGAGAAAAAGGGATGATGTCGGGATAAGTTTTTATACATGTAGCTGTTTATAACCTGATTTATGTGTGTATGAAAACTGTCTACATGAAGAGAACACTCTAGTGATATTAACAACCTCATAAATAAAAAAAACAAAACAAAAAAACAAAACAAAACAAAAAAACCCAGAGGTTACAAGGGGTGAGACTCATCACTGAGACTCTTCAATATAGCAGAACTGACGAAGTTAGTCATCAATTTTAGTTTTAGCCATGAAATGTCTTTCTGTAACAATTTATCAAGACGTCTGAGGGAAATGTTTATAGGGCTCTACTCACCAGAATTTAAAAAATACTTAATGTTTAAGTGTAATCTAGCCAGCTTTTGCTAGTTGGTAGCTACTGCATTTGTACAATTAATTATCGATTATATTAAATCCGCAAATTAATTTGAACACACCTCATGGGACAGAGAACACGGCGCAGGGCATCAAGTGTCAATATTTTCTGACAATCAAAACAATAGCATGTGTGTTGAATATTAGCGTAAATCGTTAGCATAACAGCTTATCATAAATTATATAGATAAATTTATATAGATAAATTACTTCAGCTGAGTCGCCATTCTAATCTCACATTTATACAGCTGTGTAACACACACTCGCTGATTTTCCTTTCTAGCTCTGTAGGTGTGTGTGTGTGTGTGTGTGTGTGTGTGTGTGTGTGTGTGTGTGTGTGTGTGTGTGTGTGTGTGTGTGTTTGTGTGTGCTTGAACAAACTCATGATCCAGCTTGGCCTCTTTGTTTTGATGGATAAGGGGTGTGTCTAGTCTATTGTCTAGACGAGTTTTCAGCTTGGACTCACTCTCTCTCTCTCTCTCTCTCTCTCTCTCTCTCTCTCTCTCTCTCTCTCTCTCTCTCTCTCTCTCACACACACACACACACACACACACACACACACACACACACACACACACACACACACACACACACACACACAGATTACATTAAGTTATGGATACGGTTATGTGACTCAGTAATGTGGTGTGTGTATCAGATGACAGCTTGCCACTCTTTGATGTTCAAAAGTGTGTAAGTACAGAGGTCTGGGTCATCTAAACGCACACATACACACACTGTCTGAAGTTCACTTCTCTAGTTTAGCTAGTGTAGTACACTGGAACTATAAGGCTAGCCAACTAATCACAAGTTCAGTGACATCATGTATCTGAACTTTAATTATGGAGACGGCCATTTAAGAAATTAAGCATCACTTTTTGTCCAGTTTCACCATAAGCCTTTCATGTCTCCCAAACTGTAGCAGCAAAATAAATGACTAATATCACTAATTAAATTATTGGTCTGTTTCATAGTCTAACAGCGTAACTTGATGCAACTGTGTGTCTGAAATGTTTTTTAAAAAATAGCTGGGTTTGAGGCTGAGATAAATGTAATTAAAATAACTATATTAGCTTCATCACTGCAGTTTTAGAAGAACTTGGTTGATTGAACATTTGGTTCCTTTATTCCTAATAATCTGCTGTTATGCAAAAAGTGGTGACAAAACTTGAAAAATTGTTCTGTGGACGTTGATGGAGGAGGAAACATGCTTCTGGTTGTCCTCATGAGGGTTTGCAGCTGTCGAACACACACACACACACACACACACACACACACACACACACACACACACACACACACACACACACACACACACACACACACACACACACACACACACACACACACACACACACACACACACACACACACACACACACACACACTATGAGTTCACATTGTAATTGGTCTGTAATGAACCATGAAAACACACCTAACCAAGTTAACAATACAGGAGTTACTTGTTTTTAATGACTGCTTTGTTCTTTTTCTGTGTGTTTATGTTTCTTCAGATTTCTGCTGCCTCCCCTTGACTGAAACCTTCTCCTTCCATTTTATCAAGCACAGATAACGTAGCAGAAGCAGAAACTATCATGCATATACATACACACACTCACATGCACATTCAAGCCGTAGTAAGATCACTACTAAGTCCCATCGGTGCTTGGGTCTCTATTGGGTTTATGTGGAAGCAAAAAGGCAGTAGTAAATATGAACTTTACTATTTGTTTCTTATGCTGCCATCACGGTAAGATCTCCTCTGTGGGATAATAATCTATATCTCCATGCTCTGATTTTATACTACATTTGATGTTGAATCAGTCGATCCCCAACCACGTGAAGCAAAAACCTGCTTCATTTGGATGTGTATCAGAGAATATGTGATAGTTTGGCATTTGAATTTACAACCTTATAATCACTGAGAAAAGACTTTAATCACTGAGCTATCATGTCATTATGCCAGCCACTCGGTGTGAAAGTTAACGGATTAACCCCACACCGAGCTCAACATTAAGGCTTGTTTTCTCAGATGACATCACTGACCACATTTCTCGAATGATTTGATTACCTCGTTACGTCTTTGTCTCCTAAATCGCGTGTGCATGTGTGTGCTCCTCAGACAAATTGGCCAGAAACAATCCAGGCATGTTTATCTTGGGATTAACACTTCTCACCACGGCCAAGTTCTGTGACATGGGTGAGAAGCATTCTGGGTTTCTCCTTCATCACTTTGATCTGGAATTGATGGCAGGGTCTGCTTTGGTGTAGAGAGACGAGATTGCTGGGTATGCTTTTAGAGTGTGCGTGTGTGTGTGTGTGTGTGTGTGTGTGTGTGTGTGTGTGTGTGTGCGCGCGTGTGTGTTTGATCCCTCCCCCTTCTGTGCCTGCTCATTTGTCTTTTCTGTGTTTCTCAATATACATTCGTGTTTGTTTTTCTGTTCTTATGTACTAGCTTAAACACCATTTTTTCTTCTACACAAGTCTGTTTCCAGTTCTGTAGAACTTAAAACACACACACACACACACACACACACACACACACACACACACACACACACACACACACACACACACACACACACACACACACAAAATCTCAGAATCCACTGTGACAATATTTACTGATGTAGTTCTGCTTTTGATATTTAGCTAGACTAGCAGATACTTTTTGGTAATATTAGCCAGCTAGTAATAGCTTCCTGTGGTAATATTAGCTTGCTGTTAATAATCTTAAATAATATAATAATATAATAATCTTTAAAATAGTAATAATCACCTTTTGTATAAGTGGATAGTTAGTGCTAACAATCTGTTTCAATCATGTATCTATAAAGTTATAATATTAGCTACTTATTCATAAGCTCGTGTTGTAGGATTAGCTAGTAATTAGTTAGCATTATCCTTTTGTAAAAAGGCAAAGCTAGCTAGTAGCAGCTTCTTGTAAAAATTAGCTTTCTAGTAATAAGCTCCTTTGGTAAAATTGGTTATAAATACATGCCTGTAGTAGAATTATTATGCTAGCAGTAACCTCTATTTGCTAAAAATAACTAGCTAGCCATACCTGTCTGTGCTAGATTAGCTAGATTTTTCAGATTAAATGTTTTAGCTCAAGTTTCCACAGGATGAACTTGCTAGTTAATTAACATTTTTTTCTCAGGAAAGCTAAATATACATGCATTTTAGACATATCTTATACCAGAAATTCAAGTTTTAGTATCCTTGGTGTTAAGAAATGGCTGTTAACAATCAGTGATGAAAAATGCTATGTTACAATACACACACACACACACACACACACACACACACACACACACACACACACACACACACACACACACACACACACACACACTGGAAAAGGACAAGGCTCATTCCAGCTCAAATCTTTCTTAGCATGGGTGATATTAATCACTATCTTCTTGACCACATGCTGTGTGCGAGGGAGGGAGAGTCTCTGTCTACATTCCTGTTGGACCTGATCTTGACCTGGCGTCTCTGGAGAAGCAGGCTAACTACACCCATAAGGTTTCTGTCGTAGACAGGAACAGGAACGGTTTCTCTGCTACCCTTGAACACACACAGTCAAATTCTAATCAGACCTTTTAGAAACCACTGACAGAAAATAACACCAATTGTTCAAGAAATATTCCTCAAACAAACATTTGAACTGTGTTAAATTACAATAGAGTGATAGTATAGTTAAAACTAATAACTCGATTTGATCATCAGTCTAAAACACACATTACTGATTACAGCTCTAATCATGCGGTCATCAGTACTAATTTTTAGTTATTTAACTATTTACACTGAGGTTCATTCCAGAAAATATGAACTGGATTGTAGAAAAACAAAAGCACCTACAGTGTCTCATAGTGTCTCTGAATGTAACCTGCACCATCAATTGTCTTTAATTGTTAATTTTGTTAAGAATTGGTTTGTGAGTCAAAGAGACCCAGAACGAAGTCTCAGCACTTTTAAAGAATGTGTGTGCTTGCAGGACTGGATTTGATGGAGGGGGGATGCGAGAGGACTTTTAAAACAAATGACATAAACCATCCCCCTTGTAAAGCGAATGTTCCTCCCCGGTTTCTCTCTTGAAAACATTTTATATAAAATGTGCATTTTCAATAAACAATGTAAAGCAATGAGGCTTTGTCTAACAATCTTATGGATTGCCACTAATTAGGCGAACTATCTGATTCAGGTGTTTTATTTTTTTTTTATGACTGCCAGGAAACATTGCTAGCCAAAACATATTAATTGCTAACCAAAGTTTTTTACAATTCAGCTACTATATGCTTGTGGTTTTTAAACGTTCTCGCATGTCTGTGTCTGATAAATAGCCCCCTCGACCGAGGTCTTTAACCGAAACATTAACTGATGATTACACCCACACTCACACAGATGTTTTTTTATATATATGTGACACAAAAGTTGGCTTTGCTTCATAATATCTTTAATGCAGTAGTTAGTTACAGAAAGATCAGCAAAAAATAAACATTTCATGAGCCCTACTTTATCTGGAGAGCACCGCCACCCTGGCACCTCCTACCGTCCTCACCTCTCTCCCTTTCCAAGAGACATTTGTCAGCTGCCATCTGTCTGTCTGCCCCGTCTCCTCCTCCTCCTCCTCCCGTGTCTCTGACCACTCTTTAAACTATCTAATTAAGCTACAACACCTTTACTTTAGTTACTTGCCCCCCCAGCACACACACACACACACTTTGAAGCTTTCGTCAGCAAACACACAAGCAAAGGCAGGAAGAAGGGCTCATTAAGCAAACTCATACATTTCTAATCATCGTTTTACACAAGTGCTAGAGATGCTAAACGTGTTTTTTGAAGTAGGAAAATACTGTACAATTTGTATCTTAGACCAGCGTACATACACACGCATGCACACACACATTCATATACAAGCCGTAGATTTCTCTGTTATCACCTCAGTGGAGTTGAAAACTGAAGCCCAGAACTTTCCTTACAATTCCTCCTCATACAATTTGCATACATCATTGTTCCTACAGTAGATTACACAAGCCTGGGAGTATTATTTACAAGCTGTACATATAATGAACTGGTTCTTCAAAGAGACAGAGAGAGATAGACTTAAAAGTCCAAAAGTCATATAAATGTTCATGTTTGAGGCTCAGCCTGGATGAGTGAAGCCACCAGAATGGTCCAGCCGTCTGGTCGCTCCCCATTTTTTCTCTCACCTCTGTTTTTTTTTTATCTCTTTCTGTTCCCTTCTCCTCACACTTTGGTGGCAAGCGAGTGCAACTCGGACTTTTGGGTCTGTGCACTGAGTGTGGATGAGGCAGAGCTGACATGACCATGCACAGCCTTCTTCAGGCTGAGCAGGCAGAGGCACCGTGAGCGGAAACGAAGGTCGAAGAAGGCATAGAGGAATGGGTTGAGGCAGCTGTTGATGTACGCCAGGCAGGTGGCATACGGGTGCGCCAGCAGCAGGAAGTGCAGGAAACCACAAGAGGTTGGAGCCAGTCCCAGGTATGACAGCGCATCCATGCTCTTCAGTACATGGAAAGGTGTCCAGCAGAGGGCGAATACCACCACAAGAGTGGTGATGATCTTTAGGAGGCGCCGCTTCTTCTGGTCCTCTTTGCGAAGGTGGCCAAAGTGGCGTGCCACTGTACAGCCTATCAAGCAGTAGCACACAGTCATGGCCATAAAGGGGAGCAAGAAACCAAGAGCTGAGGAAGACAAACTCAATCCGGCAATCCATAGTGACTCGTGGCGCTGATTCAGAGTCACCAGGCTGAAGTCCATAGCACAGGTGGTGCGGTTGCTGATCACATCGTCCACCGTGGTGCGAAAGAGCAGCGTAGGTGCTGCGAGAGTCCCGGAAAGCAGCCAAATGGCACCGAGTGATACCATCACAGTGCCTCGTGATCGAAGATGGTTGCTGCTCAGTGAGTGCACAATGGCCAGGTAGCGATCAAAGCTCAAGCATGTGAGGCAAAAGACACTGGCATACATGTTCACCAGCACCACATAGCTGCTGATCTTGCAAAGTGCCACACCGAAAGGCCAGTGGTACCCGAGTGCCGTGTACGCAGCCCACAGTGGCAGGGTCACCACAAAGGTCAGGTCTGCCAAAGCCAGGTTGCCGATGTAGACATCTGCAGCACGGCGCTTGGACTTGGCCGAACGCCACATGGTGAAGATGACCATCCCGTTCCCGGACAGACCTAGGATGAAGATGAGCATGTAAAGGACAGGGATGAGGGAGTAGGATGGCTCCCACTCTGAGTAGTCGCAGGTCGTCTCGTTGTCTTCATAATAATCGTAGCTGTCAGGGTATTCCGTGGGATCCATTGGATAAAGGTGACGGTGTCTCGGTTCCACAAAGCTTTTAAAAAGTCCTGCTTGAAGAAGTCTTCCTTTCGTCCAGGTGCGCTTTTAAAACTGAAGAACCAAAAGTTGCTGGGCTGCAAAAGGCAACTTGTTGGCTTTCCTCTGTGAACAGAAGTCTCTCTGTGAAGTTCTGCACCGTGCACACATGGGCCGCAGGATAGAGAGAGCAAGAGAGAGTGTATGTTTAAGTGAAGGGGGGAGAACCACCCAGCCTATTTAACCTCCTTCCCCTCCTCATCCCTCCATCTCCGCCCCTCAGACCCCCCTGTTTTTCTAAAGCACTGCCCCTATATCTCACTAACCCACCCCCGAGCCCCTGAATCTCAGCCAGCGTGGAGTGGGTCAACACAGCAGGAGTTAACTCTTGTTTTTCTTCTTAATGAAAAAGTAATGGTCTGTACTTCTTTCAAGTCAGGCTTGAAATGAGAACTGACCAAAGATCCCTGGGACTCTTTAATATATGCTAAAACACTTGATTGCACTATAAGTATTTTAGGTGTCACTCAGGATCGGATTAAGATATCCAGATGCTCACAATAGTGTGTCTTTATTTCTTTTGGGAATATTTTTTTTAGCACATTGAATCTTGTTTGTCTGTTTTTAGAAATAAAATGGGGGACTGAGGGTAAAGTGGTACCTGTTCTTATTTTCTGAAATGAATGAACGAATAAATGATGAATCTGTTATCAAATAATTAAATTCAGAAATATAGCTGTAACTCTGAAGCTCTGCTTAAGCAAGCCTGGACAGGTTTCTATAACGAAACCGATCTCATTTAAATGTAAATGGTCTCTGCTCATTTCCTATATTGGCCTTTAACTTTCACATAAAGACTTGAGACTAATCTGATGTAGTTGCTGTGACCAATAAACAAATAATAAACAAACAAACAAACAAATAAATAAATAAAATCAACAATTGGCAGTTATTCCAAAAAACTCATTGCATACACATTAAAAAAATATTATAAAAGTGAAAAGACATACGGCTAAGTATTGTGACCCATACTCAGAATTCGTTCTCTGCATTTGACCCATCCAAAGTGCACACACACAGCAGTGAACACACACACACCGTGAACACACACCCGGAGCAGTGGGCAGCCATTTATGCTGCGGCGCCCGGGGAGCAGTTGGGGGGTTCGGTGCCTTGCTCAAGAGCACCTCAGTCATGGCCGGCTCGAGACTCGAACCCACAACCTTAGGATTACGAGTCAGGGCACGACTTGCCCCCATACATTATATATATATATATATATATATATATATATATATATATATATATATATATATATATATATATATATATATATATATATATATAGAGAGAGAGAGAGAGAGAGAGAGAGCATATATAGCATATATATACCCATTAAAAATAACACAGTTTAAAAGAAATAATCGGAAAACAGTTCATTTCTTTAATGAACAGCATGCTAAAATAGTAAACACTATTGCATTATAAAATAATGCTCAAACACGCATTTTTGTACTAAATAGTACGTATATATATCTATATATAAATAATAACCTACGCTCACCTGACATTAAACACTGTCACGTTGCCCACCTTCATTTTTAGTAGTTTAGTAGAGGCGTCTCAGCGTAACCATGGAAACCGACGAGGGCAAGAGCGCAGACTCGGCTTTCTCTTTTGTTATTATTTTAATGAATAAATTAAAAATAATAAATGGCAGGCGCACTTTTAAAAGTCTTAAAAGTTAGTATCGCGTGTGAGCGCTATGTCGGGGATTAATTAGCATTAGAAAGTCTTACACATTCACCTCTGAGTCAAACTAAAGGAAACGGCACATAGGAGTTACACAGAGTCGTTAAGGGAATGTTGTTCACGCGCCACACCCCAGGGCAGAAAACAACAGGAACAGAACATACAGAAACTAACAGATGTGTTTATTAAAGGGTCTATCTATCTATCTATCTATCTATCTATCTATCTATCTATCTATCTATCTATCTATCTATCTATCTATCTATCTATCTATCTATCTGTCTATCTGTCTATCTGTCTGTCTGTTTGTCTGCCTGCCTGTCTGTCTGTCTGTCTGTCTGTCTGTCTGTCTGTCTGTCCGCCTGCCTGCCTGTCTGTCTGTCCGCCTGTCCGCCTGCCTGCCTGTCTGTCTGTCTGTCTGCCTGTCTGTCTGTTTGCCTGCCTGCCTGTCTGTCTGTCTGTCTATCTATCTACCTATGCTTATTTATTTCTTTGTTTCTGTTCTTCCTCATGGGGTTGTGCTTATTTATTTGTTTGTTTGTTTATTCATTTTGTTTGCTTCCTTACTTTAAGCTATAGTGTTATAGGCTATTAATTAAGTAATTAATTATTTTTCAGTTTATTTTAATGTATTCTATTAGCCTATTAATAATAATGTGTTATTTATTTGTTTGTTTGCTTGTTTACCAACTATCTATCTATCTATCTATCTATCTATCTATCTATCTATCTATCTATCTATCTATCTATCTATCTATCTATCTATTTTTCAAAGTAATTTAAAGTGTTACATTTTTTATGTAGCTATTTTCTCATAAACAATTCATTTTATTTCCTTACTTTTTTTTTGTTTTAATAAAAACAATAATAATAAACAATATTACATAATGAATATTAACATATCTTTTGCAAGCTATTGGGTTGTAATACCTCCAGGGTTGTTGTAAGCTATATACACTCTAATCACACACTGTCATTCCTTCCAGTTTATTAAATTCTATTATCTTTTTATTTACCTAATTAATTATATGCCATTTTTTTCATTTCAATATATATTTATTTCTTTGTTTGCCATCTGTTTTTTTTCTTCCTCTTTATTATTTCCCTGAAATACTAGTGCTCTAGTGATCAGCTATAAACCGGCATCACATCAGTAATCACCCATGAGCTCATTACAGTCTGTATGGGCGAGGAGATCATCTTTATATCATCTTTAACCCCAATCATGATCCTCTCTGATCCTCTTCATGTGCTTCAAGGACTCGAGGCTCTTTTTCTAATGGTGTTTTTCCATGGAAAATTCATTGCCTTACTGTAGCACTTCATAGCATTACAAAATTAGGGTCTCAGTTACAATAAATATGATAGTAACTAACTAATAAAGCACAGAATTACACAGAGAGGTAAAGTAATTCAGCTGTGTTGCAGTGAAGGGGTGAAAATTGGTATGTTGGCGTTAGCGGTAAGCGTGTGAGCGGAAACAAGAGTACGAGTTTACTGAGAGAGGAAAGTAACAAAGCTGCTTATTGTAACTTTAAAATCCCGCTTGGGAATTCCTGAAAACGCGAACCCACATTTAGCTCTGAGTTTCTATAACAGAGAACCTGGTAAACTTACATAACCTTTATTTAAACATGGATCAGTTGCAGGTTTATGATTATTAGCTATTTTAGGCAATATAGAAACAATCAAAAGTTTTACTGTTTATTATCTATTATTAACCCTTACAATATTCCTTTTATGTCTTATTAAAATCAGACCAGGACTAAGATCACATGAATTGAGTCAATATATAATCCTCTACATTATGCATCTAAACAGGTTGCTAAAAAAATATTTTAAAACAAGATTGAAAAAAAAAGCTAATACATTTGTCAAGTACACCTCTAATTAATTGCCAAGTAATTCTGTATATTTATAATTGTTGTAACTGTAAAACTTTAAAGTTTGTGACTTTATATTGTTGACCAAAATAAAAAAAAAATAAAAAAACATTTGGCAGCGTAAATCAGCGTGAAAATGTACACGTATCCTGTGCGAATGTAGAATCGGACCGATCCAGAATATTTTTCTCTACATCATATGACAATTTCCAGGAACTGCGCAGACCAAGTGGTATTGTAAAGCTTTTCGTGACAGTTTTCCTGTCACACATGACAGGTGAGACGTGCGTTCGATGTTAGCAGCAGCCAGTTTAGCATTCGTAGATAGCCAAATAGTGTCAATGTGTCCCTGTTTATTGTCATGGGTAAGCTAGAAACATTATGACACTGCAAATGAACCTAGACATAATAATAAAATAGACAGAAATCATATCCATATTATGTCATGTTCACGATTATCCCAAGATTTTGCTCGGGTGCGAGTTTGACTATGTTCTTGACGCAAAACATCCAGGAGGGAATTTTTTTTGGGATTGTTTTATAATCTCACAGGTGAAATCCGTCTTTACATGTTGATTCTTGTATTTGTCGTGTGTATGTATATATAGTCTATTGCTATGTAAATCCCAAGCAGCTCTTTTCATGAATTCGGCTCAGAGTCATTTCCCTTACATAATCAACCCGGTATTTACCCTTTTTTTATCTCACTTCTTTTTAAATGCACAGTATGAATTACAGGTCGGTCCCGTTTATGATCAGCTCTCCAGCCAGAACTAGTTCCTCTTGGATTCGGATTCAAATGACGCTCTATTGTAGTTGAACTGCTCATGAGGGTGGATGCATAACCGAGTCGTACGTGTGAACGACGTGGTGTGTATCAGAATGGAGCAGAGCACAAAGAAAACACAAAGTATCAAGTCAGACAAGTATAAAATGATCAGCTATTTAGTCGAACACTTTAACTTGTGAGGTCCTCGACCTTTCAAGGGTCTGCCTTAAACAGTAGCAGCGCTCGTTAATCGTAGGGGAAAAGAAGGCGAGTGTGTTATAAATCATGTCAGTCTCTCTGAAACCTGTGTAAAATCACTGGAGGATTGGTGCAGCATGGAATCGGGCGGCTTACACCCAGTGACCCTGTTATCCTTTACTATGGCCCTGCGTGCAAACCCCATTCCCATGCACGCTGTTTTTGTTGGCTCTCGGCACTCTGTATCGGGAGAAAATAAAACACACACACACACACACACACACACACACACACACACACACACACACACACACACACACACACACACAAACACACACACACAGAGCAGACAGCTTGGTAAAAACAACACAGTGCTTCCTGCTTCAGTGGGGTTGGCAGAGTGCCAGGACAGAGATCCCCCTCTAGTGGAGGGACATTCTGACATTCATACAAACGTGCACACACATACACACACATATATAAAAGATTTTATACGCACAGAGCCACACATCACATTTCCCCAGGCACACAAGAGAAGAAAACTTGTCACTCACTTTTCAGACTTGGGACACACACACACACACACACACACACACACACACACACACACACACACACACACACACACACACACACACACACACACACACACACACAAACATGTTGGTGGCTTCTGGTGCTATCTAACTCCCTGCAGTGTTGGAGAGGATGCCTGCTGTTCGCATGGATCTTTTGGGCAAATAAATAAATTTGCAAATTTAAAAAAATAAAAGGGGACCTGATAAGAAACAGATGGTCAGATTAGCCAAGTGACTCTCAACCCCACACACACACACGCACACACACACACACACACACACACACACACACACACACACACACACACACACACACACACACACACACACACACACACACACACACACACACACACACAGACACCTCTAACTGCCAGAATAAGCAGATGAATTGGAAATCCCTAAAGAGATCCCACTGCTATTACATTATTACACACACCTCTCCTTCACTCTTTACTAAAGTATCAGAGAAGAAGCTCTAACACACACACATATAACACACACACATAACACAACACGGAACTTCAATATCACCGCTTTGGCACTAGAGATCTCTGCAAAAATCTCCACATCAGGACCGACGCACACAGATCAACCAAATCTCTTCGTTCATCACGTCATCCTTTCGTGGCTAAAAAAAAGCAAACCTCAGATTTTCAGCCTCGACTGTAGATTGTAGGTTCTGCAGAATATGTTTCATTGAAAAATCAGAGTAAATGTTTACACTTTAATCTATGTGACTTTGTGTATTGGATGTCAGGAATTAAACACTTGGTGGATGTGCTGTTACAGGCAAATAATGAACAGCAGTGTGATGAGATGCATCCTTATGCCTGATATCGAAGAAATTTTCCATCGATTCAAAATTTATAATTCAAGAACAACGCAAAAATCCAATATCCAAATCCAAATATTTTAAAATATTATAAAATCGGTCTATATTTACATTTAGTGTTGTGGTAATGCCCACAAAACAAGTGTGTGGTATGACTTAATATCACTTAGTACCATTCCTGTGCTCAGTTTCTCCTTTCTAAAAAATTATACTAAATAAAATGAATTAAAAATATCATCCTAAGTAAAAACAAACTGAATAATTATTACGAGTTAAAGAAAAATATACAAAGTGAAATGGAATTAAAACTCATAATAATACAATGATTATAATGAATACAAATTATAATAACAAAAACAATTATAATAATTAAAAGGAAGGAAAAATATACAAATTAAAATCAGAAAAATCCAATTATTACAATTAAAATAAGTACATATATATATATACACACATAAATAAATAAATAAATAAATAAATAAATAAATAAATAAATAAATTTTCAGGTAGTTGCTGGTTTAGTTTAGTACATTCAGAATGTACACCATCGGAAATACGAGCCGGGGTTTTTCTCTCTTCTGTGTCTCTGTGTGTTGTGTCTAGTCTTTTCACACTCCATTTTCTCCTGCTGAAGTGTTTTCCACTATAAAGTGTGTGTGTGTGTGTGTGTGTGTGTGTGTGTGTGTGTGTGTGTGTGTGTGTGTGTGTGTGTGTGTGTGTGTGTATTTCCTCTCCGTGGTAAAAGCCTAAACCGGCCGACGTGAGGGGGCTAATGGTGTTTTGTTTTTCCCCCCGCATCACTTAAGAGCCTCTATATTCAGAGTAAGACCACACAAGTAAGAGAAACTGAAGTGTTCGTGTGTATCTGATTGTGTCTGAGTGTGTGTCTGTGTGTGTGAGAGAGAGAGAGAGAGAGAGAGAGAGAGAGAGAGAGAGAGAGAGAGAGAGAGAGAGAATAAGATGGGGGAGTTCAGAGCAGCTGTCTGCTATTTACTTCTAAGCAATCAAAGAATGTCTGCATGCTACAAGATAGCGTTAAAGTGTAATCAGTGTGTGTTATTTAGTTTGAGTTCCAACAAGACAGTAGCACACACACACACACACACACACACACACACACACACACACACACACACACACACACACACACACACACACACACACACACACACAAACTCAGGTTCAATTTCAGAGTAGAGTGATCATGCTATCTTGAGTCGGGGTTACATGACCTGTAGCTCTGTGGCTACGGCAAACATAAAGCTGTCAGACAGAGCTGATCAGCCGTCGTCGCTTGATTTGTGAGGCCCTGAAGCATTGAATAAACTAGCAGCATCTGAAAAGGTGTGTGTGTGTGTGTGTGTGTGTGTGTGTGTAATACCTGAGTAGGCCCGGGGTGGGGTGAGACTCAGGGCATGTACCTGAAGGATCTTGGGGCAAGGAGTAATAATAACACTTATAAACCACACGAGAGCACATGATACGTGGTAACAGTTACGACGACATACAACAGGGGATGTCAAAATCTTTTGAAAAAGTTCCAAAAGACGGGAATATTTAATGAAACTGTAAAAGGAAGTACCTCAGAGAGTTAGCATTTAGCACTCTGTGTGAGACCGAAGGGTTGTAAAGATCCTTTATTGATGGAAAAGCTAATAATAATTTATATTCCACAAACGAGCATCTTGTGCAGGGATTAAAAATTTTGCATAACCACAGGTCCGGGTTCAAGTGGCTAAAAATTGCTAGCAACATTTGTACTTTCATTGGAGAATAAAACAAAATAGTTTTACCTCAAAAAAATGTTAAAAGATCGAGGGTCATTAGCTAGCTAGGAGTTTGTTCACTTCTGTTTTTAATGCTTTGTCTTTGATGTTTTCATGCTTCCGTATCGATATTTGTTAATCTAGCTAGCTGTTAGCTAAGCCAAAGTCCGGCTATTAGCAGTCCCTGTGAACCTTTGTTATAACTAGCTAATTGTGATATTAGCTAGATGTATATTTAAAGCTGCTGCTGTTTATGTGTGTGTGTGTGTGTGTGTGTGTGTGTGTGTGTGTGTGTGTGTGTGTGTGTGTGTGTGTGTGTGTGTGTGTGTGTGTGTGTGAGCTGGGGTTTAATCAGACATCGAGATGGGAATGCTATTAGCAATGCTATTATTATGCTAATAGCAAGACCAGTCTTCCTAGATAAAATCACACGCATGTGGCATTTTCCAACCTCCACTCTACAAACACACACACACACACACACACACACACACACACACACACACACACACACACACACACACACACACACACCACACACACACCTCGGCATCTGATTATTAGCTTATGCGAGTAGTCTGATGCCCTGAGATTTGAAAGGCAGTGATTTGAGCTTTATAGCGATCAGGCTTCAGCTTAGCATTAGCACACTGATAACAGCTCTTTGATGTCTGTGATCCTGATCACCTGGACCTCGATAAGTTCCTTTAACACTAAAAACTCATTTAATGAACACGATCGTCAGAGATCGACTTCAGGTTGATGATTTAGCTGCTGCTCACAAACACAGGTCTTGAACTGCAGCTATGAAGCTAATGTAGTTAACAAGTAGAAAAAGCTTATAGTTACTAGCATTGGCACTTCATACAAACTACTACAAAGTCTGCTAACTAAATCCTCACAAAAACACCTCAGAAATGGCCAGAAATGGCTTGTTCAGATAAGTAACATCTTTCCTATGGATTATATGACTCTATTTATTATTTAGATTTAAGACGGCCGCCGATTCGATTCAAAGACGATTCACATGTTTATTTATTTTACAAATGATTCATTAATTCAAACCATTGTATTTGTTTGTATATTTATTCATTTGTTTAAATTTATTCGAATTAAATTTTTTATTCTTTTTTTTATTTATTTTTTTTAACAGGTGATTCTTTTTTCAGGCGTGATTATTGACAGAATAATTTTTTTTTACATGGTTCATTTGTTTTCATGCATAATTAACATGTTGAGATTGGATTGTAGGAAGTTTTTCCCCCATACGAAATCGATTACATTAAGAAATAAATCGAGATGTTGGATAAATGTTTAATTTAGTTAAATGTTTAAATTTAAACACACAATTCTATAAGGAATTAAAATATAGCACACCAACATTCACACACTAGATAGACACTACTGCAAGTACACACCCATGTACACGCTTGGCACAGTGTGTGTGTGTGTGTGTGTGTGTGTGTGTGTGTGTGTGTGTGTGTGTGTGTGTGTGTGTGTGTGCGTGTGTGTGTCCTGGGTATATCATACCTAATCAGCATGAACAATAGAAGAGAGTCTAACAGAACCCAAACATCACGTATTCAGGACTCCAGTTTCTGTTACTAAGGGATACACTCATGTGTTTACGTCGTATCTGTCTTCCTCACAGGATGCCACCGAAGACAATGAGATATTTAGACGATTGGCTTTAATCGCAGCTTGATTATGACCCTGAGTTCAAGAGATGATTAAATCATGTTCAGAACTTAGGGTGCCCTCTGTACATTAATTAGATAATGCTAAACTTTTATATAACAGAGCCGATGAAGTCTCGAATGTGATTGGTCAGAAGATGTAGCTTACTTTTCTCTAGAAGCAGCACACAGTGCATTCGCAGAATCTACAAAATGTTCATAACTGTGCAAAATTGCCTTTCCAGCATCGGTAAATGTTTGCACCTTTTGTGAAGGTTGTGTACGAGTCCCTCAGTTGTCCTCGGGGTGAAAAGATAATATAGCAGCTGTTGGAAAAAGGGGCGGAGGATGAACAATGGGGTCATAACAAAATAAGCATCATAACACCACGCATGAACACCACGCATGAAGAGTGTGTAAAGATTTGAACTGGTTCATTTGTGTAAATTCAGATATTATTATGTCTCTGTGAGTAAATATAAACATGTAAATAGTTTATTCAGTGTAGAACAAAAAAAAATATATATATATACTGTAATTGCTCTCTCTCTCTCTCTCTCTCTCTCTCTCTCTCTCTCTCTCTCTCTCTCTCTTTAATTGTTAACATTTTGTTGTTAATATAATAATATAGAATATTATTACAATATGAAATACATTTTTTATGTTATTTATTTATTCATATTATTTTTGAATCTGGATTTTTTTTCAGACAAATTTTGTGATTCTTTCCAGATTCCTTTATTCTTACGTGACCGAATAATAATTTGTACACGTTTTTAACAGGTCTGATTATACGTTCGATCTCGGTTTATACTGTGTTCCTACTTACAGTAGATTAGATTCAATTAAGATTTGAGTAGTTTTATATTTGTAGCATTAAAATGATACACAGGTAAAATAATTTTTTGAATATTGATAATAATTATTCTTTATAAACTCCTACGGTTTTTAATCTTGCATTGTTTTTTTTTTTTGTTTTTGTATTTTTTTGCTAAGTAAAGCAATATTTCTTTGTGCCTCTTGTTTTCCTCACACACACACACACACACACACACACACACACACACACACACACACACACACACACACACACACACCCACTCCTCCGTCTCTGTCTGTCTCATCAGTAGTAGAGTTCCTTCCTGTAGTAGTGCATTGTGCGTGACCATGTGTTTGTGTTTTTCTAAGTGTGCGTGTGTGTGTTTGAAAATTCAGGAAGAACACAGGGGTTCACAAGGTGTTTTCCCGCTCACGCCGAGGACCTGCTGACCTTTGACCTCGCTTTTCTCTTTCCTGACTTCTCTGCTTTTTAAATGGTCTAAGCAGCAAGATGAAGGATTCAGGATTAAACATGCTTTCAGAGACACACTGGATTATTATTATTATTATTATTATTACTATTATTATCAGTAGTAGTAGTAGAAGTATTATTAGTAGTATTAATTATTTAACTCTAGTAGGTTTTAGCTTTGCATATAGACAAGATGTCATTGTATTAGCATTTTATTTAAAATACAGTTTATGTTTAAACACATAGATTCATTCATTCATTCATTCATTCATTTTCTACCACTTATCCAAACTTCTCGGGTCACGGGGAGCCTGTGCCTATCTCAGGCGTCATTGGCCGTCGAGGCAGGATACACTCTGGACGTAGTGCCAACCCATCACAGGGCACACACACACACTCTCATTCACTCACACACACACACACACTACAGACAATTTTCCAGAGATGCCAATAAACCTACCATGCATGTCTTTGGACCGGGGGAGGAAACCGTAGTACCCGGAGGAAACCCCCGAGGCACGGGGAGAACATGCAAACTCCACACACACAAGGCGGAGGCGGGAATCGAACCCCCAACCCTGGAGGTGTGACGCGAGCGTGCTAACCACTAAGCCACCATGCCCCCCACATAGATTCAATGTAGCATGAATAATTAAACTGTTATTATAACTTTCAATAAATCTAAAAAAAAAATTAGATCCTTATGTGGATTTTGTGCAATATTTTCTTCCACATGTGAATAGTCTAAATGCTCTGTATAGTCTAAATAACTCTGATAGTAAAGCATCACTTTAAAATGTAGAGTTTTATCTAATTACGTAGCAATCAGCCATTAGTAGGTCACATGACCATGAACACGGACAATGTTGTGTATATTTTATCTTAAACTTGATGAGAGATAAAAGAAAAAGTGCAAAAAGAGAATGATTGAATTCGATTTCATAGTTTAGATTAGATTCATGAATTCGATTGGATTCATTTGTAAATAGAAGGGTTTTTACATAGGATTAACATAGTTTACATTTAGATTAAATATGTAAAAGCAAATCTCTGTTGTTTTTTTTACTCGTTTTATCTGATAAAATAATAATAATAATTTCTTTATCCGATCCATACCTGTAAAAACAATGTGATCCGAATAGGGCTTAAGATTCACTCCTGTAAAGTTTCGTTTAGAAAGAGAGAAACGACTGGTGAATCACTCCTCCACCTGCATTATAGGCAAAAAAAAGTACAATACATTATAGCTGAAAGCTTTTTTATTTTCTCACTACAATGGATTAAAAGAAACACTGTTTATTCTACTCAGGGTTTATATGGAGCCCTGAAGGAAGGATAGACAAAATGACAAATGAGAGGAAACAGGAGGGAAAATGTGAGACAGCAAAACACAGAGAAGGAAAAAGAGGGCTGAAGATAAAGGTGATGAGAAGCTGGAGCGGATAATGAGAGGGATTAAAGAGCAAGGATGGACACGCTCACAGGAGGGATAAGAGCTGAAAGCCACCTACTTACCACCTTTTCCTAGGGGGCCAGACAGGAATTTGGCGACATCTGGACCCAAAGCCCACTGAAAACAAAAGTTCTGCCAAAGCTATGCAACACACACACACACCTTTCAAACAAAGTAGATATAACCAGGTTATACAGCACAAAACAAAGCATCATTTAATACCACAATCTTTTATACTGCTCTAAAATATCTAACACTCACTTCATCCTCAGTGCTTTATTCGTTTAGTAAAGATTGTAAAAGAATGACTCCTGGGAAGCCTGAGGGATGTGGAGAACACGTAACTGTATACGTCCAGCACTGGATTTATCCAGAGGGCATTTTAATCCCGTACTCCGTTCCTTTTTTAAGAAAGGTTAAAAATCAGGAGAAAGGATTAAGGATAAAAGCAATTTTGCAATTATTTAGTGGTTATTATTTAATCACAGGCAGCAGATGAACAGTGGAAGTCATAAGAAGAAACATTAATAACTAGTAAATAAATAAATAAATAAATAAATAAATAGTTTTTCTTATATAGTTTATACTTATCTATCTATCTATCTATCTATCTATCTATCTATCTATCTATCTATCTATCTATCTATCTATCTATCTATCTATCTATCTATCTATCTATCTATCTATTTTATTTTATTCTAATACCGGACAGTTGCATAAAGCATTTCACTGCATGTCGTACCCCTGTATGTATGTGTATGTGACAAATAAAATTTGATTTGATTTGATTTGAACATTAATAAAATAAGAGGGATCATAAAAACCGCATCGTGTTTATTTCGTTCTGCTGTAAATAAACTAATTCACACAACAGATGTGTACATCTAATCCACAAAACATACATGCAACCGAAATTACACAAAATTAACCAGTTCAAACGTTTACACACACTTTATCCTCAATCTCGTTTCCTACACTTCGATCTTCGTGTTCGATTGCTAACTAAATTGTAAAGCAGCTATCAGAAGCTGTCAAGAGTTTTAAATACAACATACAGGGTTTATTTAAATAGCAAGCTGAGATTTTTACTATGTTTACAGAACAAACAGAACATTTTCTGTATTTTACTTTAGTCGCTAGCAGCTAAGTGAACCAGCTAGTTTGTACTGTCTGTATTAGTTAGCTAATAGAGTTAAAATCAATTTAATATGCTGTCGTTATCATTTGGTATTTGAGATATTTAATCTGTCCAGCTATAGTTAGATAACTAGCGTAGAAATTTGTTTTAGTTTAAGCTTATACGGGAAAGATTACGGACGTTATTGAAGTATGCTAGCTATGTGGTGACATAGCCAGTTCCAAGCTGTTCGCTTTACATGCAAGCTCTTGTGCCACAATATCTACTGTAACCACTTCACCTGGGGAAATGAATATTTCTGATATTTGGCGCCGCATGAAGCACATGTTGGCCATGTGGTTCAGATCACATGTAAGAAGGATCGGCTGGGTGAAGCGCTTGATATCGGAACATCTTGCGCCAACATGGTTTTATCCAAAGAATTCAAAGCTTCTCAGAAGTTTCTCACTGCTTTATAAAGAGAATTAGCGTGTCGCTAAAAGCTTTTACGGCTCAGACGTTGTGTTTTGCGGTAAAATATCTGGAAAGACAGCTCGTCATTTGTCATTTGATTTGAACATGATAGCTAAGCGTGTTCAGGGTTATCTTTTGTCGCCATGTTTATTATCTAAAACTAGTATTGAACCAGATATTAGTCAAAGTTTCTGCTCAAAAATGTAAGAGGTCTTACTATGGAAACGGGTTCGGTAAGCTGAGTCGAGGAAGGCAAGCGGTTGGAATCACACACCTGTTTTTAAACGTATTAAAGAAAGCTGCACTATGAATTAAAAAAAAAGTGAAGTGAGAGCTTGATCACATAGAGCTGTGTGTGTGTGTATTTATATAGTGATGATTCAAAAAAATGAATCAAATAGGTTCAATTTGAATACATTCACTTGGCTGGTGTACAGATACTGCTTGTGGCTCTCGGGATGGTATACAGAATGTATTGCCCCACATTCAACCCCACCCCCAACCCACCCCCTCTTGTACCTCATCCATCAATGAAACAGGACCACTTCTGGACCACCAGTGATATTATTTGACTGGTGAAGCACGCAGGCAGAGACTGATAGCTAGAGATACGCCAACATACAAGCATTAACATAGCTCATATTAAAATACCAGAGTGATGAGAGACAAGAATCCTCCTGGGAATGATGTAGTTCATAACCACAGCTCATTCCCACCAAAGAATTCCTGAATTCGTGTCTGTGTGAGCGTTGCTCCTGCAAAGGGTCGTGTCTATTAAAAGGAAATGGTAGCTCAGGAATGTTTTTGCACTCTGTCAAAACTCTGTTCACCATATGGTTTACAATCCTAAACGTGGCTGCGTGTGTGTGTGTGTGTGCGCGCGTGTGTGTGTGTGTGTGTGTGTGTGTGTTCAGTCAAACCCCTGTTGTGAAGCTCCAGTGTGAGCTGGCGGTCTAACTGTTTGATTGACAGACATGTGGCCCAGAATAAATGTGTCAGGAGGTGGGATATCCCAAAGATTTACCAACAAAAAAAAAGGTCAAATTGAGAACCTTTAGGAGTTCTCGAGTTGTTCCTCTGGCTCGAGTTGTTCCAAACTACCGTGTGCTTATATATCAGAAAGTAAAAGCATTCTTGTAGGAAGCTAGAAGCCTGGAACGGGGTGAAATTTTTTTTGTCTTTTCATTTTTACGGGTACTTACGTAGCTACCTAAATAGTTTCTAGTCTGTTTCAGAGGGAAAAACAAGCCCAAACACACGACACACTGGGTTGCCAGGTTTAATCCCATTTAAGAAACGCTTTCTTTTCGGAGAGCCCTGTTTGAAAAAGAACGTTTTTATGTTTAATTCTGAAATTAAACATAAAGAATCCTTTATTATCACCACATAACAGTGGAATTCTGCTCTTCACATATCCAAACAGGAGGTTGGGGTCAGAGTGCAAGGGAAGCTGTGATACAGTACTCCTTGCTCAATTGCCCAAAAGTGGCAGCTTGGCAGTGCCGGGGCTTCAACCCCAACCTTCCGATCAACAACCCAGAGCCTTAAACATTTGAGCAACCGCTACTCACTATACCACTCGATGTGTCACTCGGTGTGTCACTCCATGCTGATTTGAACTCAGTTGAACTAAATTGACCTTCTGACAATTAAAGAGCTGCAATATTTCATACTGTATGTAAGACTCAAACTCAAGCATGATGTAATTCAGTATAATTGCATTATAGGATCCAAAGAAAAAGCCATTGTGTATTTTAACAGGTGCATCAGGACATTAAATCCTGACCATTTGGTCGGGTTATCGTGTAACACAAGAGGTACGAAGAGCTTAGCTGATATTTC
This sequence comes from Tachysurus fulvidraco, assembly GCF_022655615.1. Classification (NCBI taxonomy): domain Eukaryota; kingdom Metazoa; phylum Chordata; class Actinopteri; order Siluriformes; family Bagridae; genus Tachysurus; species Tachysurus fulvidraco. The sequence continues at coordinate 23,991,171 of NC_062531.1, read as the reverse complement.
CCGTGTAATTACAGTAACAAGATTCCTAGCAAGCACAGTATTTAACCACACAGACACCTAGTGTATGGCAGAGGATGAGTCAGCAAGATGTGTTTCAGATGTGCACCAGATGTGTTTGGCAAAACTTAGATTGTCGCATCTCTGGAATCTTTTATTACTCATATGTAATTACGTACGAGCGAGACTCTTAGGTGAACATAAACCGATTCACGGTGCAGCCAAAAGATGTTCACCTGCTGATGGTATAGTGTAACTTTAACGGGGCAAGCTGTGGCCTAATGTTTAGAGAGTCTGACTCGTAATCCTGAGGTTGTGGGTTCGAGTCTCGGGCTGGCCACGACTGAGGTGCTCTTGAGCAAGGCACCGAACCCCCCAACTGCTGGCTGCCCACTGCTACAGGTGTGTGTTCATGGTGTGTGTGTGTTCACTGCTGTGTGTGTGCACTTTGGATGGGTCAAATGCAGAGAACGAATTCTGAGTATGGGTCATTGTACTTAGCCGTATGTCACATCACTTAAATGATGTGGTTTTTATGACTTCTGACATTCACAAATTAGGATTATTACACTGAGTTTATTTAGGAACAGTAATCGGTATTAGAGGTGAGTGGTGGCTCAAGTGGTTATAGCACTAGGCTGTTTATAAGGGGCTCAGGGTTCAAGCCCCATGCACTGCCAAGCTACCACTGTGGAGCCCTTGAGCAAGGCCATTAACCCTCTTTGCTCCAGGAGTGTTGCATGCAATCATAGCTGACCTCAACCTCCAAAAGGTTAGGAAATGAAATGTGTAAAGGAAGAATTTCACTGTGCTGTAATGTAGATGTGACAAATAAAGGCTTCTTGTTATCCTCTGAGGCTGGAGTTCTTGTTAGTGAGAGTACACATGTTCAAGATGGCTGTCGTGTGATTCACAGACCGTCTTAATCAATGCAGCTGATATATTTTCTTCGATATCAAAGCCAACTCAACTGCGAGGTTCAGAGACGATGCCGGTCGAGGGACGTACGTAGATGCGGGTCGAGGAGCGGTTCTACGCTGACTCGACCACTCGTCGACAGAACTTTAAATCCTGCAGCCGTGACGAAGGTATGACGGAGGGATGCAGGTGACAATGCGAACGATGTCGCTTCAGAGGCTTTGCAGTGTTGGTGGTGATAAAATCAGAGAATCATTTAGCCTGGTCTGAGGATTCTGTTTTGTTTTTAAATCTCTCCTCATTCTAACTTGAATATAAGTGGAATACAGTAATAAGATTCAGAAAATCAGTGATTGAGGGGAAAAAACAATAAACAAAAAAACCTCATGCACACCTCAAGTCTGGTGGTCCATTGGCCCAGTGTGTTTGTGTGTATGTGTCTACGTTTTTGTGTGTGTGTGTGTGTGTGTGTGTGTGTGTGTTCAATACCTCAGCAGGCAGCTTGAAGCTCGAAAACTCCATCAGCACATTATGCACACACACACACACACACACACACACACACACACACACACACACACACACACACACACACACACACAAACACGCACGCACACACACAGCCAGATAATGACCTGTGGCACACACTGCTCTCTGCTCATGTGGGAAAATATTTGCCAATTTGACAATGACTCTCTGTTGGTTTACACAAATATATATATCTCGTCACACACACACACACACACACACACACACACACACACACACACACACACACACACACACACACACACACACACTTCATAATTTTGCAGAAGAAATCTAATTATTTTTTCTTTTTTATACTTACACCTTAGCACCAAAGGAAAACCAGATTACATTCACACACACTCACTCTCCCTCACTCCTTATTTTCCTGTGTGTGTGTGTGTGTGTGTGTGTGTGTGTGTGTGTGTGTGTGTGTAGCTTAAGTCTCTGGGAGTTTCCTGAGGTGGCTCTGTGTGATTAATCTGACCTTCCCGCCCTCTTGCCAGTAAAACTAAGGTCTTGGGGTTTTTAACAAAAGATGCTGCTCCACCTTTCCTTTACACACTTACACACAGATATAAACACTCCAAGAGAACACATGCATACACGCATACATGCACACACTCATCAAAAATACACACACAAACGCACGAGTACACACGAATGCTCCGGTGTTCACTCACTCGCTTCATTACCTACACACAAACAGAAAAATATTCATATACACACACTCAAGCAAGCAAACACATACACACACACACACACACACACACACACACACATACACAAAACATGTTATACACATACACACATATCCATATAAGTGCTCTCTTATTCACACACACACACACACACACACACACACACACACACACACACACACACACACACACACACACACACACACACACACACACACACACACACCATAACAAATGGCAACACATGCAAACACACACACCCAGTAACCGGTCTATGTCTGCTCATTAGCACAATAGCAGGATGGGCACTCTGACACACGATGCTTTGTTTAGCTTAGTTATGTGTGTGTGTGTGTGTGTGTGTGTGTGTGTGTGTGTGTGTGTGTGTGTGTGTGTGTGTGTGTGTGTGTGTGTGTGTCTAGCATTTGCAAATGCATGGCAATTTAAACAGCAAGAATGCCACTAGCTAAAGACTAAGGTTAATGTTTTTTTGTCTTTATATGTTTGTAAATAACTCAAAAACCTCTCCGCCTTAAATTCGGTCATTTTGACCTGTTTGCTCGTGACCCCAGACCTGTCGGAAAGGTCATAAATGCCACGAGCGAGTCATTTATACAACGTTCTCATCAACGTGGTGAACACACGACCCCAATAAATGCAGAAAAGATCTAATTCTGAATGACAGCAGAAACTGTAAACCTTTCATAGTTTTTTAAATCTATGATCGAATCGAATACTGAATCGACCGAATCAGAAAAGTGATTCACACTGAGTCATATTCAATACTGAATCAGGAGTCATTTCAAGTCAAGGGAGTCTTTTCTATTAAAATTCATCTTCTAAAGTCATTTGTTTGGTTGAAATGTTCTGTTAGTTCTTAAGAACTGTGTGTTTACACTAGCATGTGCGCTGAAGGTGTGTTTAAAGAGCTACTAGTGCATTTGTCTCTGAAAGGTCTTTAATTGTGCGTTTGAGTAAAGTGAGCTTTAAGTAGAACAGGTTGAGACTCCTGCTTGTCTATCCCTGTTCCCTCGTTCCGTCACCTTAACACACACCTTTAATGGAGCAGAAAGATGGAGTGGCTTCTGACACACTGTTTGTTTATCATTGTGTGTGTGTGTGTGTGTGTGTGTGTGTGTTGTACCGTGCCTCGCATTCTTTTTCCCAGATTTGACCTCTCACCTGCAGGCTAATCCATAAAGAGAGGTTAGACAGAGACAAGTCTCCACAACACACCTGCTTTATTGCCCCCCCCAAACACACACACACACACACATACACACACCATTTGGCCTGAGATTCTCTTAAAAGGCACCCTGATGTGTGTGTGCGCATGTGTTTTTGTAGAATGCGATTTCCTGATGATGGCAGGCCATTAGCTACCATCCACAACACACCTATTAAATCACCGCATACAGATAAGGGACCTGTGCTTGTGAATCCTGACCTCATCCTGTACACCACATCGCCCAAAAGTTTCATCCCCCCTCCATCAACATTCCTTTAAACAGAAGACCTCTGAACAAATCCCTGTTCGGAATAAGACAGTGATTAAGAGCGAGACACTCATGGTGAAAGTCCAGTATAGAGACAGAGTAAGTGGGAATGATAGAGAGATTAAGGGTAGAGCCTGAGAGAAAGACAGACGGAGAGCACCAGAGATAGAGGTCAGTGTGTGTGTGTGTGTGTGTGCGCGCATGTGTGTGTGTGTGCGCGTGTGTGTGCATGCATGCGTGTGTGTGGTTGTGTGTGTGTGCGTGTGTGTGTGCATGTGTGTGCGCACGCGTGTATGTGTGTGCACGAAAGAAAGAAAGAAAGAAAGAAAGAAAGAAAGAAAGACACCTGGATATAATTTATCTATAAAACAGTGGCCTTGTTCTTTCTTGAAAAGTTTAGAAAGTTTATGGCAGAAGCCGAGGAGGAAACTGAAGTTATGCAGCAGCTGAGGCAGAATCTGAGGCAGAAGTACAGGCTGTATCTGAAGTGGAAACAGAAGAAGAGGCTAAAGTCTAGACAGAATCTGAGGCCGAAGTTAAGGCAGAAGCTGAGGAGGAAACTGAAGTTCATGCAGTAGCTGAGATGAAAGCTGAGGTGGACATCGAGGCAGAAGCCAAGTAGAAGTAAAAGCCAAGGCTGAGGAGAAAGTTGAGGCAGAAGATGAACCTGCGTCTGACGCTCAACCTGAAGTCTCAGGTCCGCAGATCCGTTCATGTGGTCCACTGGTATTAGTGCTGTTATAAACCCCTGAATGTTAACTTATTCAACAACTGGGATGCTGAAGGAGCGAATCGTAGTTAATATACTTTATATTCATCCATCCAAGTGTCCCACACACTCATCTAATCAACCTCAGGATCAAACTTTACTCTCTAAGTATGATGGTTTGTGTTGAATTCTGGGAAACAAGCTCACATGGTGTTTTCTCTCCTTCTGTCCCACAGCTTCAGAGGGAGCAGAGAGACAGGAGAGTGCCGAGAAGATCAGCTTCAACGGCACATGATTCATCACCACACACACACACACACACACACACACACACACACACACACACACACACACACACACACACACACACACACACAAATCCTAATACACAAAAACATAAATAAAATCGTTAAACTTTATGATGGGGGGCACGGTGGCTTAGTGGTTAGTACGTTCGCCTCACACCTCCAGGGTCGGGGGTTTGATTCCCGCCTCCGCCTTGTGTGTGTGGAGTTTGCATGTTCTCCCCGTGCCTCGGGGGTTTCCTCCGGGTACTCCGGTTTCCTCCCCCGGTCGAAAGACATGCATGATAGGTTGATTGGCATCTCTGGAAAATTGTCCGTAGTGTGTGTGTGTGTGTGTGAATGAGAGTGTGTGTGCCCTGCGATGGGTTGGCACTCCGTCCAGGGTGTATCCTGCCTCGATGCCCGATGACGCCTGAGATAGGCACAGGCTCCCCGTGACCCGAGGTAGTTTGGATAAGCGGTAGAAAATGAGTGAGTGAGTGAGTGAGTGTTCAATGAGGAAAGTTCCTCTGGTTCCTCACCAATTTGTAAGTTGTAAAAAACTGGAGAGTAAATACTGCTACCGTTATCAGCAGAAATATTAATGATAGGTCGTGAGGGTAAATCATGGAGGATAAACTATTACACGGCAATATTTCATTCAACTAGCAGTACGCAGGAACTAGTGTTTGTAATGGGGAACAGAGCCGCTGTGAGATTTCCGTCCACTCGCCTTCACTATCATTACTCATTATTCATTATCATCGACACCGTATTAAAGCTCGTTCCACAAATCTCCTGAGCTCCAAATTATACTGAACAGATGTCTCAACACAAGATAAATCACTCTCTGATATAACTAGAAGAAGGTTTTGGTGCCAGATTAAACCCTGAACTGTGAAGAGTAGCTGATTTGGATTAGTCTCAGATGCTTTATTGTGTCATGAAGTGCAACTTTTTCTGTCATGAGGATTTCACAAAGTCCAGAGGAAATAAATGCTCACCTGTCGCTGTGCTCAAAAACGGTGGTTTGTACTGTACAGTGGGCGCAAATCCAGATGTTGTACTTGCCTTTTCTTCTGTGATGTGAGACAGAACAACATCTGGAGCCCGTTCAAGACCGGAGCCGGAGCGCCACTGTACACTTAAATCTTCACACACACTCGAAGCTAATTATTTTTTTTTTTCAGCTATATTAGTAGCCATATGTTTGTGTGTAGGTCTCTGGACACTAAAAGGGGTCTTATAGAAAAGACCCCAGTGTGCATATGTGTGTGTGTGTGTGTGTGTGTGTGTGTACCAGCATAGAAGAATAAATGGGGCTTCAGTAGCAGACAAATCTTTGGTCTTTGTTCTGCTGATTACAGGCTGCGTGTGTGCAAATGCACGTGTGTGAACTAGCGTAACTTGCTCTACTTCTGAACACCAGATGACTCCACTTTATGGTCAGCTGAGTGCATGGGCTCAATCACACACACACACACACACGCACACGCACACACACACACGCACACCGAGACCCGTAATCAAGCTCACACACTTGCACAGTAAAATTTAAAAGATAGCAGCCCATATGTCCAACACGTGTGTGTATTCAAGAGGAGAGAACGTATTAAGAACGTGAGAAGAATAAATACAGGTAACGCTGAAAGTCTAAGCGAGTGTGTTCCTGTGTGAGAGCATGAGAGAGAGTGTGGGAATGCACCTGTTAGAGATTTATGCCGATCTCTCTATTGCAGATCTTCCTCTGAGGATAAAGGATGCATCATGAATTAAATAATTTAGCATCTGTGTGTGGGAAAGATGCTAACAGGAAACACCTCTTGTCCTGTCTCATTATTAATGCTATTATTAAAGGATTTACACACACACACACACACACACACACACACACACACACACACACACACACACACACACACACACACACACACACATCTGTCTGTCATTAGTACTAATGCTACGATGTATAGTTTCTCACCACGTTAAATTTGCTAACAAATAAAGAAAGCCTATAGCTACCAGTTTAGATTAGATTAGATTAGATTAGATTCAACTTTATTGTCATTACACATGTACAAGTACAAGGCAACGAAATGCAAGTTAGGTCTAACCAGAGTGCAATAGCAGCAAGCACAGCATGTACAGTGTTTACATGAGATAAAGAAATTAAATAAAGTGGTAATATAGGAGTAAAAATGGTAATATAGAAGGACAGAGACACAGATCCTCAGATGAATCATTCTGAGGACATTAGCACCGGTCAAACCGCCACAGAAACTCGATCGAAACATCTGGTACCTCTACAGTCGTGTGACGCAGGCTAATTCACTAAGGGTCTCTTTCCAAATGACCTCGGAATGATTCATTTGAGGATCTGTGTGAAAAAAAAAGTTTAGTCATGTGACTGAGAAACTGCAAAGAGATTAAAATTCATTCATTCGTTCATTCATTCATTTTCTACCGCTTATCCGAACTACCTCGGGTCACGGGGAGCCTGTGCCTATCTCAGGCGTCATCGGGCATCTAGGCAGGATACACCCTGGACGGAGTGCCAACCCATCACAGGGCACACACACACACTCTCATTCACTCACACACACACACACTACGGACAATTTTCCAGAGATGCCAATCAACCTACCATGCATGTCGTTGCACCGGGGGAGGAAACCGGAGTACCCGGAGGAAACCCCCGAGGCACGGGGAGAACATGCAAACTCCACACACACAAGGCGGAGGCTGGAATCGAACCCCCAACCCTGGAGGTGTGAGGCGAACGTGCTAACCACTAAGTAACCGTGCCCCCCCTTTATCTGAACTTTATAATGTTTAATAGAAATCTTCAGACAAGCTTAAAGAGACACATTTAATTACTTTAATAGACTTTTATTACTCATAAATACATGTTGCTGCTATAGAAACAAGAACCTGTTAAGAACGAGCAAGCTGCTGTTAAACAAATCAAAATCGACACCATCGGACAATTCAGAATCGACAATTCGACACGGCTGCACGAGAGAGAGAGATTAACAACTCTACACGCGACTGTTTAAGGACCTCGGTCTTAAACACACAACGTTAGCGTCTTAGCTCTACACCAAACGCGTCTCGGATGTTGGACTACTACAGGTGCTCGAGAATTACATACACAGTTATAGCGACACGCAATAACAGGATGTTCCCACAGATTCATCATGAACAGAGCCATGAGCATCTTCACGAAGACTCCTGGCCAGCGCTGGCCGATTACTGCCGCTCATTACACCGTGTCTCTGCAAGCTGTTTCCTTTTGTCTTTGCTTATTGTCCTGCTTCACAACCAACACACACACACTCCTCATTGCCCACTCTATATCCGCTATGTCATCCTTCACAATGCTACCAGGATGACCTTTGAACTCACCTCCGGTGAAATGGTGTTTGATGCAGTAGGAAGATCTCAGTCACACGTGTACAGAATGGGCACCGACCGACCGGTTAATTTAGGGAAAAGGGAAGACGAGCATCCTGCAGGAAGAGACTTTAAAGTGTGTGACTACCTCACACTTTCACCACACACCTTGGCGTGTAACGTTTATATTATACTATAGAGCCATAAATCAGCTAACAATCTCCGATAACAGCGGAAGAATGAGATGAGAGGAAGGAGTAATGAGATGAGCAGACTGAAGGGAAACTCCTCGCAGGATGTTTCTCAGAAGAGCTGATCGCACTCTGACCGTGTCCTCGACTTAAACCCGCGCTGCCATTTTTAGACTCTAAATGTTAAACACCAAAAAAAAAAAGTCATTAAAAAATAAGAGCATGTTATTCAGATTTAATTCAATAACATTTCACTTATAGCGCAATACATTACTGACTTATCAGCTAATCAGTCACGATTACTTTAAACAAATAACATGGTTAGGCACGGTGAGACAAAGGCGAGTGAGGATCCAAATGCAGTTTAAAGTTTTAATAAACAAAACACAAATGAACAGGCAGGCAACACAAGGCAGAACACCGAACAAAACAAGAACCGGGGACATGGACATGGACATGGACATGGACACACCACATACCAACAACGACTAACACCAGGGAAGTGAACAAACAGAGTAAATGTAGTAAACAGGAACCAATCACAAAGCAGAGACAATCAGAGACAAAGACAAAACACCTTGAGTCCAATTAGTGTCCATGGTAACAAATGAGTGGGCGGGGCCAACAATTAACAGCAGGGCAAGACAGCAAACAGAAACAGGACAAAACCACAGACAGACTTATTACACCTACAAACTAAAGTAGCGAGTTATTTTATTTTTTACTCATTGTAAAAAAACAATTGTAAATAAAAGGTACAAAATAACCACAGACTCTCACTAAAAACACTTCTATGCTAAAATTGTTTTGGGTGCGAGATCGTTTTTAACAATTTTACAATCGACTCTTTCAGGGATCGACTTACATACAACAAATAACGGTTGTACGTAATATATACGATATTTAGATACACATTTAATTATGAAATTCAGGTTGATGAACCAACTAGCCATGTAGTCTGTATTTACAAACATTAGTTGGTGATAGAGAGGAAAAAAGATATATAAAATGGAAACTTTGAGGAACAGCTGCAACTCTGCCATGAATTAGAAGTCAATAGAGAGGAAAAAAGACAATTTTCCAGAGATGCCAATCAACCTATCATGCATGTCTTTGGACCGGGGGAGGAAACCGGAGTACCCGGAGGAAACCCCCGAGGCACGGGGAGAACATGCAAACTCCACACACACGAGGCAGAGGCGGGAATCGAACTCCCAACCCTGGAGGTGTGAGGCGAACGTGCTAACCGCTTAGTGCCACCGTTCCCCCCCATTGAACACTGAATGTATAATCGCGGTCAGAGAACCAGCACAGTTTCTGTTCAACCAATAATTTCACATCACAAGAGATTCAACTCACTGTTCAAGCACAAGATTAACACACTAGGAACCAAAACAAATCACTAGTTCTCCAAACAAAGTTCTTCATCATCGTGTCTACTTGTGAGTTTGTTCCTATGACATAACACAAGTCGAGAACATTCTGGCCAAGAAGCAAATCAGACCTTCACGGTACGAGCGCCGATACACTCACGTATCATCAACTTTAATTAACCACAATCCCCCAGACCAGATGAAACTGCACACACATACACCAACCACTAAGATACCATCATCACTGTACAGGATGCAATTACGTCGCCTAGAGCGACACGTCGTTCTAAAAAAGGTACGATACCTGGCTTCTGAAAACTCTATACAATTGTATACACATTTCAGCCTCGGTTCCACCATCTGATTCGAGTTAAGCCTCGCTGCAGGATCCTGATTAACCCAATCAGGTGTGTTTGTTTAGGGAGCGAGCCAGAGCCTTCACCGGTGCCTTTTCCGGAAAAACAGAACAGCGGTATCATGAAGCAAAACCTTCCTGTGAAGGTTTTTTTCTTTAAAACAAACAAACTCACACCTTCAACTCTATATTTTTCTATATGAACGTCTCAACAGCAGGAGAGAGAGATTAAGAAATGAGATGTGAGGGAAAAGAAAAGAAAAAGATGGAGGGAGGGAATGAGGGAGGGAAAATTCTTGTTTGTCAAGCTGGAAAAAAATACGGGGAAACATTTCAGACGTCCCTCATTACGTGCTCTTATATTTATACTCGTAAAAGCGCCGTGATGAACATCTGATCCCGTGTGACGTGTATGATGTCACACTAATGACAAATAATAAGAGAAGAATGATAACACAGTTAACGATCAAAGCAAACGTTTGTCCTTTTTCCTAAACGTCAACTGGCTGGTTGTTATTGACTACCTGAGTAACCAATCAGAGTCAGGTTTAACCCTGAACGATCTATGGTCAACAAACACAGCAAAACCAATCAAAGGAAGCATAAAGTGTTGACACACTTTAAAGGACAAAGCGGTCGAGCATTTCTGTAGTACTCTGCATATCAGGTAACCGTTAGGAATGTCAAGTAATGCTACATTCCCACATCCAGTGACTCGCAGCGACAAACCGGAGAATATTCATTTTCAAAGAGAGCTGCCGACTTCTGATGACATGAGCAACGGCGAGAACTGATGGCTAGATGTGGGATGGAACAAAGCTGAGAAAAGTTTAGCTTCATGCAAATATGGAGCGACTTATGGGAACGTGCTACGTGCTTTGGCGTTTATCTCGTATCATACACGAAGGTGAATATTATACACAACAAAACTCATAGCAGAATGTTTTATTTTAGCAGCAAGAAAACTTCATTAAAAGTGGAATGCTAGCTACTCCACCCACAGGGGAACATTATTACTATGGCAACCATTAGTAAGAACAAGCTGCAGAACAAGCATTGGAGAAACAAGAAGCAGTAGAACAAGCAGCCGAAAAAACAAGAAGTAGCAGAACATTCATTCATTTTCTACCGCTTATCCGAACTACCTCGGGTCACGTGGAGCCTGTGCTTATCTCAGGCGTCAACGGGCATGGAGGCAGGATACACCCTGGACGGAGTGCCAACCCATCACAGGGCACACACACACTCTCATTCACTCACACACTCACACACTACGGACAATTTTCCAGAGATGCCAATCAACCTACCATGCATGTCGTTGCACCGGGGGAGGAAACCGGAGTACCCGGAGGAAACCCCCGAGGCACGGGGAGAACAAACTCCACACACACAAGGCGGAGGTGGGAATCGAACCCCCAACCCTGGAGGTGTGAGGCAAACGTGCTAACCAATAAGCCACCGTGCCCCCCAGCAGCAGAACAAGCAGCCGAAAAAACAATGAGCAGCAGAAAAGCAGCAGAACAAGCAGCAGAAAAAAATAGCAGCAGCAGAACAAGCAGCGGACAAACAAGGATCAGCAGAACAAGCAGCAGACTAAAAGGAACAAGGAAAAAGCCAAACAGGAACAAGCAGTAGAACAGGAGCAAGCAGAACAAGGAGCAGAATGAGCAGCAGAAGAACCACAAACATTCTTTACAGTGAATTTGACTTAAAGGTATTTTTCTATATAAAGAAGAAAGAAATTTCAGAACTTTAGTCTATAAAACCAAAGGATATTCACTCCATTTGTACATGTATAAGAATGTATGGAGGTAAAACACACCCTCCTCAATGGTTTTACACAAATCTTTATTCTGTGAAATAACTGCTAAGTCTTAACTAAAAAATCTTCTCTTGTTACTTCCTCAATTCCTTCCTTACTTACACTGCCGTTCGGCCTCTTCCCACCCCCCACCCCACACTACTAAAAACAGGATTTGGAGAAACATAATGCTAAAAATCCCGTGGAATACCATCATCGTCCCATGTCCGTCAGCAGCTTTTCTTTTTCTTTTGAAGGCTTAAACTTAAACGAGTCTAAACACAGCTTTGTCTGGACAAACAGTCATATTAATAGCCATGATGTTAATATTACTGCTAATGAAAACAGAATTAAAGACCACAGCTACCGCCTGAGGCACACAAGACACAAAGCAGACCTCTGAGAACAGAAGCAGTCTTAAAATAAGTGTTTACATTAGAGTATAGAAAGCCAAAAAGACACTCAAATATAGCACTAAGTGGAGATCTGCATGGCCCGAGCACCCATCACTTTAAAAGCTGCACAGCAAGAGACCAGAGATCATCTCACACCACGTCCGAGTCGTGTCTATGACTGTAGATCGTTGCAAACTCTTAAAAACTTCCTAATGGCACATTAATTATTTAATACCCCATAAATTAACACTCTTTTTTATAGAGGTGTTATAACCTTGCATCTGCATCTACATGATGTAGCATCTACATGAGCTGAAGGTGACCGGGTTTGTGGACACGAGCTATGACCTGTGTGTGTTTGTGCTACAGCAGACCGAAGCTGTGCTCCATACATAGACACCTGTATGAAAAAAAAACAAACACCTGGTTAGTACATGAAACTAACATAATATAACGTTCTGTAAAAAAATAAATAAAATGAAATAAAAATAAATTCTCATGATTATCACATGATTCACATGCAGTTTTCTTGCAGGTACAGGACATACAAAGATGATAAAAAGTGTATTAAGCAGGGAATACAAACACAATGGTGCAGATGAAATAAATATTCAAAAGAAAAATCTAAAGATAATCAAGAGAAGGGGAAAAAAAGCTAAATGATTTGAATCTATTAAAATCTATATTGTCATTTATATATAATAATGAATAAAATCACTAAACATATTATTTGTTTTGAAAAAAATCGCTGTGGACATTGACACGAGTCTTAACACGGTGTATTAATTAATTATTGTGCTATTTAAATACTTATTGATTAAGTTTTGATAATTAAACGTAACAAAAATGAATATTAATTGACACGTGATACTAAATTTAAGGGAATTATAATGCAGAAATTGTGTGTGTGTGTGTGTGTGTGTGTGTGTGAGGATGTGGTAGCCTAGAGGTTAAGGCGTGGAATTACTTTTCGGAAGGTCATGAGTTTGATTCCCAGGTCCACCAAGCTGCCACTGCTGGGCCCCTGAGCAAGGCCCTTAAGCCTCATTTGCTCAGTTGTAAATGTTGAAATAAAATGTAAGTCACTCAGGACAAGGGAGTCTGCTAAACGCCAGAAATGTAATATAGTAAATGTAATAAATAAAATGTGTGCATGCAAAATAAGGGAGATCAGTGTGCAGTACAAATTGGCCAGAGGTGATCTGCTTCGTGTGTGTCAATAACCGTAATATTACATTATAATAATAATACAGTCAGTCTTCACTAGAAATCAACTTACAGATGAGCAACGGAAAATTTCAGCTTTATCAGACCTTCTGAAAACTTGACCCCGCCACCATCGAGGATGGACGACAACGTCCCACATCCAAGATTTGTTTTAATATGTCTATCATCAGTTTCTAGAGGTGTAACGATATTCTCCGGTCACGATTCGATTCACGATACTAGATCCACACAAACTGATTAATTTCTATTTTTTAGTTGTATTTATTTATTTATTGTTTTCGTGCATTTTTGTCGGAATAAAACTAAATCAGTTTAATATTGTAAACAAAATGTACTACATGTTCGGCATATCTCAGAAAGTTATCGTGAACAAAACAATTAAAAAAATAAAGATTCGGAGTAAGAGTCTGGTACTGACTAAAAACTTATAAAATTCTCTTTCACACTATTAGAATGTGACTGTGACCCAGGACACACTCGTTAAAGCAGATTGGGACCTCTGGTGTTCAAACCATGTAAGTGCATTTAAATAGATTATTAATAAAAGGCTGATTCCTACTAGCTTATGCATTAGAATAGTATAAGTTAAATTAAAACTCTGATTTGTCTTGCAGCTACAATATTATTAAGAAATCAGTCAACGCCTTTTGACCAATCAGAAACCGGAATTCGATAGTGTTGTAATATAAAACTAAATTGAATGATTTGCTTTCAATAATGGATTTATTCGGTACACTTTGAACAGAGAGTGAAAATGAACACGGTCCCCGAACCAATCAACATCTTTGTCGCTGATACCTGAAAGTCAAAAGCAATGCAGACTGAAATGCCCTGAAATTTTCGGCTGTAAATAAAATCGCAGTCAACCCCCGTGACCTTTTGACCCTCATCGTTTCCCACAAGCAGCACAGAGTTAAACTGAGTTACCCAAACACCACATAACACACATTTATACCACCAAAAAAAAAAGCAAAACAACCCACACTTTTGTCTGGTTATTGTTTTTATTTAGATAGCATCTGATTGTACAACATCTACAGAATGAAATTTATAGATTAGACATAAGTGCCATGTTGTTGTTGTTGTGAACATCTCCATGAACATTCAAATGCCACCATAACAGAGTATGTGATGGTCTCGAGATGAAGTCTGTCTTAATAAACAATCTGTCCTGTAGTTTGTCCCGTGCGACATCTCGAGAGTCCGTCTCATAATTCTGATGACGAGTCGAGTCGTTTCTCGGTACAGTTTATTAGAATATTGCAAATCGTTAAAGTTTAGCAGTTATGCTATTGAACGTAATATGCTCGGCTTTGACGAAAAGAAAAGGAACGGAAGAAATCTGAACCAAAGCTTTAGGAATGTTTACGAAAAACAATGTTGTGTAGGAAATTCTATAATAATCATTTAACAAAAAAAACTGTGTTAAAATTCTCTGAAAAAAAACAAACAAACAAACAAACAGCGTCACAAAGCTTCAGTAATAAGATTAGAAAATTTATATATGTACAAAAAATAAAGTAACAGCTCCCATTAATGTAAGAATGAGTGTAACTAGATGTAATACTAGATGTGGGCAAAACTTGAAGAAAAAAAAAAATATCTAGGATAATTTTATTTATTTGGTAGATTTTTTTCCCCCCTCCCTCAAGGCAACATAACAGAAAAAAAAAAAAAACCTCAGAACAAATGAATTATCAGGTGAGTTGAGGGCTGGAGGATTGATTCGGGATCTCGAAGGTCTGGGATTAAAACTTTTACAGCTTTAAATCCGTGCAAAACTGCGTTTTTAAATGCAGCTTGTGATGTGACAATGAAACCGTAAAGCACGCACTGAAAAAACGTACTGCGCTGACACTGGAGACTCCTTCCCCAAGTCTCAAACTCCGTGCTGAAGACCACGGGCTTTTCATAGCTCGAAAGTATCCGATTGTGTAACTCGTCTATCGTAGAGTTCCCTGTCTGATTTGTTACTACAGAAATAAAGTAATCATAGCAAATTAGTGAGAAGTTGACAGTAGTGTGGTATGAATTATATCATATCATATATATAGCAGACATTTCATTGAGAAAACTATGAAACTATTTTACAATTATGTCAGACGATTCGTGTGTTGCATAGAGAGCAGAATGAAAAAAAATCCGCCAAATGAATACATGTGCGTTAGTGTAACAGAAACAAAGTGTTTTGTATGAGATTCGTTCGTTAAAAAGACTTCTCGGTGCACTTTAGGGTGTTTGTGGACAGTGTGCACGCATCTGAATAAAGTCTGCCGTCTAGTGGCCGAGAAGAAAAAGGTAAGACGGTGTTCAGTTGAATAATCAGCCGATATACAATTCTACAACATATCACGCTGTTAAACACACGAGACGAAGAAAAAAAAAAAAAAAAAAAAGACATCCGCGCTGTGCGTTCGGGTCTGAAAGAGGCGGTTTTGATAGCAGCGTTGAAAGATTACTTAAATTTGCACTGTGAATGAAGCGTTACTGAATCTAGTGTGTCACGTTTGATGACTTTAGGCATGTGTGTGTAAAATAGTTCAAATAAGACGTCATCGTATTGTACAGTCGTCAGATTGTACTAATTCTCTTTACCTTATTAAACACAGTGTGTTTGCATTGTATTTAAAAAACAAAACAAAAAAAACATTAAAATTAAAACTGTTGTTAAACATCAGTGCTGCTCTGTTTTGGGTTGCCTCAGCGGATCATCTGGTCTGCATCTGCCTCAGCGGATCATCTGGTCTGCATCTGCCTCAGCGGATCATCTGGTCTGCATCTGCCTCAGCGGATCATCTGGTCTGCATCTGCCTCAGCGGATCATCTGGTCTGCATCGGGTTTTACATTTTATCCGGGCTTGGGATCCGGCACTGAGATTCGGGACTTGAACCCGGGCTGTGTCGATGAAAGCGGGGATCCTGCCACTTGAACACTACGAGCCTAATGAATGAGTAATTAAAATAACGAGAGGAAATTCTTATAAATCACCCAGATCTACTAGGCAGGCCAACATTTCCTAAGCTGAGCGTGATATAAAAACTGAATATTAGCACATGTCCATTATGTAGTTTTAACTGAAGTCCATTAAGGTACAAACGTGTTAAAATGATATAAGTGAAGAACAGAAAGCAAAGTCCGAGCCTCAGAAGTAAAGCCTGAGATCCCGAGCCTCGGACGTCAGATCCCAGGACGTGTGGACTCACGGGTAGAGCTTTTCAGACGCAGAGACTCAGATGTAGAGCCTCAGACACACGAACCTCAGAACCTGAGTTGGTCTTAAAGTAGTGTGAAGCTCCACTTTCCATCAGGTTTAATGACTCTTGTGTCTGAGTACTGGAAAACATTCTGGCATTTTTAGGTCTATAAATAGTAACTGTAGCTCATCAATTTGCCAGTGACGCTCTACACCGTCCATCGAGGGAAAGGTAAGCTGATTCGACCGGCGCTGAGCAGGTTCGTTAGGGTGCTGGATCATTTCTCAGCACCGCAGGGACACTGGCATGGCGGAATGTGAGACGCTGATGATGTGTTTTTACGGGAATTTCTCTGACGCCACTGATCCGAGTTTTTTTCATAGTGAAAAATGGAAGAAATACAAGTTTCTTAATTAAAAAAGAAAAAGAAAAGAAAAGAACAAAAATTTGCACCGTTTCACTTTCATCCTAATTTTAGTCGATAAGCCGCGACGTGTTTGCAGTCTGACTTTCGACACCAAACATCTCGGCTGCCTCTCGGGTGAAAATGTGTGAATTTGAGTTTAAGAAAAAAAAATAACTGATCCCATGTTCTTACTCAAATAAACAACTGCATGTAAAAAAATAATGTAAATATTTCTCCCGAATCTGCAGTGTCGTGTTTCTTCGAGTCGCCAAGTGTGCGAAAGTTACAAGTAGGTGTCCTCCGAGCTGCAGATGCTCTCTGCGGAGTTATGCAGCACACCGTTTTTGTCCTGGAGCACCGCAGTCGAGTCTTCGTTGTGTGTAAGCGGAGTGCTCGGGTCTGTAGACTGACCCTGAATGGCAGCAGACTTTTCTGTATTATTAGGAAGGTCGTCGTGGTCGGGGACGGGTTTTGGAAATAGGACGCGAGGGGAGTCCAGCAGGTGAGGACGCCACCCGGGAGTTGATTCGTGTGCGAGAGAAGGTAGGAGTGATAGATGCTGAAGAGGAAGCGATCCCGGTGTCGGACTGACGGTGGAATTCGGTAATGACTGCACGAGTCGCTCTGTAGAAACCTTCGTCTCCCTGACTTGATTTTTCTGCTCTTTAGAGAGCGAGGCTGGATGTGATGGAGGATTTGGAAATACGACATATTGGTTTTCATTGTTCAGAGGCTGTGTTTCCGATATCGAACTAAGTTTAGACTCTGTGGGTAGGGCGTAGGGGTTAGGGATGTTGAGGGGTTGGTTTCTTTTCATGGAACCTCTCTTCTTTCTGAGGCTCGTCTCGGATATTTCCTCAGGGATCGATGGGAATGGGACGATGATGGAGGGGTTTTGGTGGAGGTCTTGGCGTGTATGAGGCTCGTTGGATATGATGGCACGAGCACTGTGCATTCTCAGAGGGGGTTTGCGGGTTGGCTCGCCACGCTTCTTCTTCCAGCGCTTCAGCTGCCTACGGTGCGCACGCTCCACGTCCCGTGCAGAGACCTGCATTTCTAGAACCTACAGCAAAAAAAACAAAACAAAAAAAAAAACAAAAACAGACTTATTGTAATACATTCTACCGTACTCAATGTATCTACATTACTATGGTTTATAACATATAATACAGAAATAAGAGACCATTTCGTCATCATCCTTTTCTCTGTTGTTTCCTGGTGTGTGTTACCTGGTGCACTAAGAAGGCCTCCTGCATGTATTTGGGTTCAATCGCTCGGAGAACCTCCATGGTCTCATACTGACCCGGACAAGCCTTTAGCTTTTCCCGAGATCCCAGCATGGACTTCAACAACACCAAGCCTACACGGAATATAATCTTTACTCCTACAGAGAGAGAGAAAGAGAGAGAGAGAGAGAGAGAGAATGAATACATTTAAACAGGACCAACTCCACACTGAAAGAAAAGAGTGACGAGTATATATATATATATATATATATATATATATATATATATATATATATATATATATATATATATATATATATATATATATATATATATCGGTGTGTTTGTGTGTGTATCTGACCGTCACAGAGGAACATGTCCCACACTCTGAGGACCGAGGCCCAGGGCAGAGTTCTGGAGAAGGCACACATGAACCACTCCATCATGTAGAGCACAGGTTCGATCTTGTGCTTGTCCAGGTGTCGATACGCCGTCGGACAAACCCGCTTCAGCAGCGCGTGCAGGATCTCTCCGTCCAGCTGAACGGCCTCCTGCGCAGACGTAACCGTTTACAATAAGGGTTAGAACTGGTTAACAGAGAAACCAGCTGAATGAATATTTCATTTAGACTGCTTTTCACTTACACCAAGAATCCATTAATGTGCGGTCCAAAAAATACACAAAAAACTGGCAGCAATATAAAGAAGGAACGGATCAAAGCGGAAACGCACACAAACACAAGATGGCGGTGTTGAGTCACCTCATACGGAGGTACAGGGTGGGGTTTGCTGGCTCTGAAGTATAATTTTTAACAGACCCTATGATTACAAAACAACTAAATACCGAGTGTTTCCTCTCCCACTTCAGGCTGAACTGAACTTCATACGTTAAAAATTATTTCAGGTCCTTTTTTTCTCTCTAACTGATAAAGTTTCTAACTTCACTGATAAAAAGCTTCTACTTTACTTGACATCCCTTGATAAGAGCCCTGACTCAAGGGACTGTTTAGCAGCTGTACTGACTCAACTCATAATAAATAGACTTTTATTATTAAGTGACTTTGACGGCTAAATAAAACCATCACTCGCTGGAGAAAGTATGAATCGATCGGCTCGGCTTCCTGGCCGCACTTACAGTAATAAAAGCTCTAACGAAGCCTTGGTAAAGGTGCGTGACGTCTTGTATTGTGGAGGAATTAGCATGGCCTCGTTCCAGGACATGTATACAGCTCATATTTGTGTTTCAGATGGCTTTTCTGGAACGGCTTTATCTTGTTGATTTAGCTGAAAGGAAAGTTGGTTGGACTTTTTTCCCACTTTTTTTTTATTCAATATTCACGATGTTTAAAAAAGGGAAATAAAGCACCTCATGCTCTACTTTCTGGATCTTGCAGGTGCTGTTATATATTGCATAAGATAAACAGTAATGTTGTTGTTGCTTCCGCTGCTCGCTGTACGAGGTCGTCGTCATCTGGGCCACGTATTTGCTTTGGCAAAGGTTTTACACCAGATGCCCTTCCTGATTTTAAAAGCTCTTAGGTTTTAAAAAGTAAATGTGGAAAATATTCCTATCTGTTAGTGTTTTTATAGCGAGCGTACTCGTTCGGATAGACACGAACCTCGACGCAGGCCGGGTTTGACCGATGATGTTCACTTTATTACGTTAAATTTGTGTGTGTGTGTGTGTGTGTGTGTGTGTGGGGGGGGGGGGTTTCAGGGTTGGCGCGCTTCAAGCATGGCGCTTGAAATCTGCCTCACACAAATCCTCAGCCTGAGCCACATCACTCAAGTTA
>NC_062531.1:23891184-23966184 GCF_022655615.1 Tachysurus fulvidraco | reverse complement strand
ATTTATTATCGAACGGCTAAATTGCAAAAATTGCCTTGACACGTTTGAGTAAACGATACCATAGATCGTACAACTTTTTCCTGTAACACCGCTAAAGCTTATTTGAGAACGCAACCCAATACAATGATATTTTGAAGCTCACCACATCCGCCCACGTACTAATCAGTGCCTCGATACGCGCACGCACGTGGCTCAGACAGGAATTCGCAGCACTACGCTGTTGTTTGGCGCAAAGTCGTCCTGCTGGTTTCGTTTGTTCTTCTTTATCCACGTTTGAAATATACTGGAAGTGTGTAACAAGTTTCAACAAACTCACCAAGACGAAACCGAGTCTGTATTCCTGTTTGGTCTCTTTTTCCTTTTACCATTTTTTTTTAATTTGTGCGTGTCTAAAATGATAATAATCCTCCATATAATCTGAAAATGAGATTACATTTTGTTCTGTCTGCTAAAATGTTTATACGCGAGTCCCTGTTATTACGGCACAGACGTGGACGCTTGTAGTGATGTCTGTTCTCCTGTAATCGGGAAAACAAAAAGCCTCACAAATTTGAACATCTTATGATGAATATTTCCTGTTCCTAATGCGTTAATCAAATAAAATTACAGTTGAGGCTGATGACCTCTGAGAACTCATAATTATGATTCTCTTTCTTTATCTGATTAGTCAGTAATCTCTGGAAAATTGTCCGTAGTGTGTGATTGTGTGTGTATGAGAGTGTGTGTGTGTGTGTGTGTGTATCCTGACTCGATGCCCGATGATGCCTGAGATAGGCACAGGCTCCCCGTGACCCGAGAAGTTTGGATAAGCGGTAGAAAATGAATGAATGAATGATTATTCAGTAGCTCATACAGATTGCACTGCACACGTTAGCTAAAACTAACGAAGCCGCGATCTAACAAACTCATCTGAACTTTGAAAGTGCTACATGACCATTTCACGCCTTTTCTGCTATGTCTAAAAACACTTAGTAATGATAGTGATGAACACAATAAGCAAAATTCAGTGATTATGCAAATCGAGACACTGAAATCCCTCTTATATCTAAATGCCAGCAACCGAGCTCACTAGCTAACCAAAAGTTTGAGATCTCCTAGCATGGTCGAGTTTCACAACCCAAAGCTAGATTTATATCAGGAAGCCATGTTTATTAACTTACATGTGACGCTGTGACAACACTGTTCTTTTACCTGTTCCTATTGGCCTGTCTTATATATACTGTACACGCAGGCTTGAGTTTTTAAGTAGTTAATTAATCTGATGTTTTTTTACAGAGCTAAAAACTTCGAATCATGACACAAGTACGATGCTGATCATCTGATCGAGAGAAAAAAAGAAAAAAAACTTGTCCTACGGTTTTACTAAAAAAGATGTCAAATCTTACTACAGGGTTTTCCTTTTTTTTCTAGGTGAGTACATTTGCAGTAAGGCAGAACTGTGAGTATCAGAGTAACGTGGAAATGATGCAACATATAAAGAGAGGAAAAAAACAAAACAGGGGCCAAAAATCTGCTAAATCAGAACTCGAGTAAATCAGGAAGGAAAGAGAGAGAATGCAAACTTTGCTTTTCCTTTCAAGCAGGTAATGAATGCTTTTAGAAAAATCAGGATAGGGTTTGAACCGGAGATTCGCTCTGGCTTATAGAGACGGTTTTTGTGTGTGTGTGTGTGTGTGTGTGGGAGACCTCGGGGCTTCGAAACGCCCATAAACCAGAGCAAACAGGAAGCATGGTGTCCACTCAGCATAACAGAGCCGCCTGATCGACTATTTCACACTCCGGCTCCACTATGTGCGCTGTACATAACTCCAGATTTCATCGTTCTGTATTTAAAGTCTGATCGTACCATCTGGGACCTGTGAGAGGACTGAGAAGTTCCAAGAAGCACGAACTTTACCCCTGGATCCAAATATTATTCCAATCTCAAGACACCTTCCCCACAAGACTGACATTTCTTTGACATTTGAATGATTTGTGCCTTTGAAGCTCCGCCCCTAGGAAATAAGGAGAAGCTGTAAAGTTGGGTGTCTATAAAATCAGAGACAGGAGCGACATCGAATCACAAAACAGGGAAGCACGATTCGCTGACTGTCACTGAGCAACACAGATTTCTCTGTTTGGGTTCAAGCTTTAAATCGAATTAAAAGTTCCACTCGTTTTGGTTCTTCATTCATTACTGACACACTTGGCACGACACCCAGTGCTTCTCCTTCTCGGAGGGTGAGGCTAATGTGAGGCGTAATAAGTGAATGCTCGCTTAGAAAAAACATCACAGGGTTTCCGTTCGACTTCCTGCGATGATTCAGAAGCACATATGGTCATCGTTGGCCCTTGAGGGTGTGTTCGGGGCTTAAACGAACTAAAGCCGCTATACAGACATGTCACGCAGGCGTCGAGGTAGCGGATGGGTCTTAACAGAAAACAGGCTCGACCTGACAAACAACTGCACTGTTAGAAAGAGATTTCCTACCCTAAACATGCACCTGGCTCAGGAATCAAAGATCACGAAAACAAACATTACGGTATCTTCCTCTTGCTTCCAATAGTGCACAATACCCTGATCCCTCAGAGTTTAAAATCACGCTCTTACCAAATAAAGAAACATCTAAAGTCGTTGATAGGGTGACGTTTTTCACACAAAGATGTTTAGTTAAAAAAAATCAGAGATATCTTCAGGATGGACGATGTGCTGCCTTTGTATTTTCTTGTTAATTAGACACATTCGCTATCCGACTTAAGAGATAAGAACAGAAGCTAATGTGTTTGGTGAATGTTATGCAACTTTAAATGTAACTATAAACCTCTATCAAAATGTACAATGTCTTTCTTGACGTTAAAACCGTTACTTCACAAATTGACAAACACGCAGCCGCTGATTATTTACGTAATATTGAGTCAAAAGTAAGTCTCGAGTCATGAATGTCAAGTCAAAGTCGAGTCGAGTCTTTTTTTAAATATTTGTCAAGCAAGTCTCAAGTCTCAAAATTGCGACTTAAGTCTGACTCGAGTCAAGTCATATGACTCGAGTCCCCCATCTATGGAATAAAAGACTCATTTGACTTGACGTGATAAATTATATTATAATATACATTTTACTTAATAATTGTCAAATTTTTTTTCCAGATATCGTTAGTGAATACGGCCAGAACGAACCTCCTTCTGAAAACACTCACTCGCTCATTTTCTACCGCTTATCTGAACTACCGGAGGAAACCGGAGTACCCGGAGGAAACCCCCGAGGCATGGGGAGAACATGCCAACTCCACACACACACAAGGCGGAGGCGGGAATCGAACCCCCAACCCTGGTGGTGTGGGGCAAACATGATAACCACTAAGCCACCGTGCCCGCCCTCTGAAAACAGATTTATATAATTTTATATATCCTTCATATTTTTTTTTTAACATATACATCTTCTAAATCAGAACAATAAAATGGTTGAAATGTATATTTTGTATTTGCATCAGTATCTTTGACTGTTTTAACCTCATAGTCTAACAGGAGCTGCTTCCATATTTTCCCTTTTGATGTGAATATGAAAAACTTGCCTAATTAAGAAGCTCTGACTCAGTGCCATAACTTGCCTACTAACTCGCACTTGACCAGAGAAGTGGAAATAATCCACGTGGTGTTAATCTCCACAGTGCTGAAACGGCACTAAATACACAAGCAGGCGTGTAGCTAGTTAGCGGATTGCGCTCGGAAGGCGGACGTAAACACGACATCCGGCTCATAGAGAGAGAGAATGACCCGTAGTTAGTCTCCCGGGGGTTTCTGCACTTATCTCTGAGCGCATGACTGCAATATGTAAGCAACTGGCTTTCTTCCCTTTCTTCCTCCAGACCACACAGACACACCACGGCCTGTGCTCGTAATCATTTATACAGTGTACTGTGAGATTCAACTCGCAGTACTCGTTTTGCGGCGGAAAACGCTGAGCTCCGGTTTAAAACATTTCCACCAAGAATTTAATGTCTATCTGATCACGTCCGTCGTTTCTCGCTTGCCTTGGCTGACTTGTCTGTCACTGATAAGGAAAACATAGATTCCACTGTCAGTAATTGACGTTGAGCAGCTTATCACTCTATTGACTCAGCTAGTCTCCACAGTGACCAACATCCAAAGACAACGACACATTAGTGAAGCAACAGGCAAGAAACTTCTAATCGAAAGTTTACGAATAACTGTAATAATTGTCAATATAACAACTGTCGATATACGCTCATCGGACAGAGGAACGCGTCTGTGCAATTATCTAATCGGCCAGTCGTGTGGCAGCGGTGCAATGCATAAAATCATTCAGGTATGAACCAGCAGTTTTGAGTAATGTCACATCAACCATCAGATGCTAGATCAGATCAGCTGGCTTGAGTAGTTCAGATGATCTCCTGGGATTTTCACTAGTGTTTTCATTAGAGCTTAATCAGAATGGTGCAATAAAGAAAAAGCATCCAGTGAGAAGCAGCTTGGATGATGGGAGAGATTCACAAAGATGTTCTATGGTACCGTCTTGTGTAAAACTAATCAAGTCCAAACAGGGATTTACATTTACGTTTCAGGACATTTAGCAGACAATCTTATCCAGAGTGACTTACACTTAAGGGTTAAGGTCCTTGCTCAGGGTCCAAGCAGTGGCAGCTTGGTGAACCTGGGAATCGAACTCATGACCTTTTAATCAGCAGTCCCGCACCGTAACGTCTAGGCTATCACATCCCAGAGATTAAGACTAAACGTGCTGATTAAAACTAAAGTTGATAGTGCGGTTTGAAAGTTTGGATTTTACATATTTTTCATTCCGATCAACTGAGGTGTTTTATGCTGAGAATGTTGTCTGACGACGCAAAACAGATCAGTATCAACGTATCGACCGATACCTCACAGCTGACAGCAATGCTGCAATACAAACAGCAAACGAAATCAGAAAATCAAAACTACATGAAGAAGTAATTCAACAAAACTTGCAGTACTGCCATGATGTACACTGACCTGCTACAAAGGGAGTCTGGGAGAGCTTTTACTAGTGTACCCTTCCTTACATGTGAATCGACTTTTTAGTGAAATCTTAAACCATATGGATTAAAATAAAGCGTTGACGTTTTATTTTTATCATCAGAGGAACAGCTTGTGGGACACATGCTTACTTGAGTGCAAAAGTTTGCACACCTTGAGGACAAAACTAAGACGGACCAAACTGTATTTTGTCCCAAACAACACAGTTAATGTGCTTCAGATGTAACAAAAGAACATATATGTGCGAGTGTGGAAGTGATAGCTCAGTCGGAAGGTTGCGAGTTTAAATCCCAGGACCAGCAAGCTGCCGCTGTCGGGCTCTTGAGAAAGGCCCTTAACCCTGAACTCCTCAGATGTATAAATGAGATAACCATAATTTGCTCTGCATAAGGACACCTGCCAGATGCTGTGAATGCAAGTTAGAGTATTGATAGTGAGATTTGCATAACGATCTTTTTAGTTATTACTTATAAATAAGAATTACTCATCTGCATAGCAATCTTTCCTGTTTATTACAGCCTCCACCCTGTTAACACATTTTCTGGAAGGATTTTGAATTCTTGAAGTTCTTTTTTCATCCATCAGTGCTTTATTGAAATAACGTTTCGTTAACGCGAGACTCTGCTGCTTTCCAAGTTTTTCATGAAACTTTGTATTGAGCAACACATCCATTCTAGGCATACATCGATCAGCATGGACGAGTAGATCGGGGGAAGGTCAAATCCGATCTGACGGCCATTCTGCAATACTCATCCCTAATATGATTATACAGAAAACTCTGTAAACTCTGTAAATCGTAGATATTTACTCACAACTTAAATAATTACTTGTGTCTTTATCCTGCAAGTGATATGTCATACTTACGATTCGGCCGAATACTTCTGTGCTCCTCCGATAAAGCCATACTTGTCTGTCTCTCTGTAGCCTGGCATGCCATTGATCTCGGAGTCAGAGCCCAGAGAGCTTTCTCCATCGTCTCCAAAATGACTGCCCTCCGTCTGCAAGCTCACCGTGTCCAAGCTCTGATCTCCATTCTCATCATCAGCCATCATTACGCTCACAGTTTAGGCCATCAAATTTTATCCACAAGAGACAAGAGACCGAATAAATCCGCAAACTCCAGGATGCTATGCGTACAGGAACGTGTCTGATATCCACAGCTTGCATATGTTACTATGAAATAATTACAGTGACACGTTTTAGAAGATTTTACAGTAGAGTATCTTGTTATTAAAAATTATTTTTAAATGAATTCTATTTTTTAAATATTTTTGAAAATTTAATTTGGAATTCTTTTTTTAATGTTTTGTTTATTTTTTATTTTATTACCAAGTATTTTTAAATCACAATTAAAACCAGGTCCAAACAATATAACTTTTACGTGTATTAAACTAAATATATTAACAAAAAAACTTTCAGTAAAAATTAGTGTTGAAACTCAAAACGCTTATAATTTTACACTTTAAAAGTAAAACGTATAAAGTTTTTAGTTAATAGCGACATTTCAAGCTTAGCGTATAACTTTTCCTGTCAAAAAACAAACTGTCAGATTTTTTTTTACAGCTTTTAGCAACATGCTAACCAGAAAAAAAAACTAGCCTAGCGACGTGTCATTCAATGTAACGTTAACGTTAGCCGAGTAGCTAAGATGATCTCGTTAGACAGCTATAGAATTATAAATAAACACACATATATATATTTTATTTAAAAATAACGCCGTAAATATTCGGCATGCAGTATTTTCCCAGATACACAAGCTGTTTAAGTTGTCATGTTATTCTTTCAGCTCGAGCTAACGAGCTAACTTTATCTAGATGCTAAAGCTTAGCATGCTAACTACTTCCATTCTATCAAAACACAAACAGCGTCTCGTCATCTCAAAATAAACAGATATAGCTACCGAAAGTTTACTTTAAACTTCCCGTGGTGAGCAAATATATACGATAAATCCAAAAAACGCCTTCCATTAGGAGAAAGTAGCCCCGAAACGTCATATTATATGCCACAAGAGTTTTTTTTTTCACACCCACATTATCTAATGTCCCACCTCCTGCTCTGGAATTGGTCAATGCTCTAAAAAAATGCTTAGTTCTGATTGGCTAGATTATAAAACACTCTGAAAAGAAACGCCAATTGGACAGTTCAGAGGCTTAAGCCTATGAGAAGTAGGCGGGATTTACGGAATGTGGGTGGGAAACGTAACCGTGCCAACAGCCTCAAAAAAGCGTTTGACAGATATGCGCATGCGCATTACATTGCTGCTTGCTTTAACATATCGCATTGCGTAAAGATTGTTTTGTTTTTTAATATTAATTTTTAAAACTCTTTAAAGAGACACGTTTAAGGAGAAACTCAAGATGTGTTCGAAAATGAAACTCTTTAAAAACTGACTTCACTCTGACTTACAGCTTATTTTCTTGAATTAAAAGCGGTCACGTGCTGCCATCTAGCGAAAATCAGCATGCTTTTATAAGATCTTATAATATTTACATTCATACTTTTAATTGTGGCATCCAAATAGACGATGCGTTGTACTTTCCTATTAAAAGGTGCTCATGTAAATGACCCAGTGCAATTATACTGTGTATTACTATTGGCATGTGTCTGCACCAATCAAATTAGTATAACTAATTGTTGTATAATAAGGCAAAGCAAATAAAAAACATATATATAAAACTTTATAATACCAGAAGAACAAGAAATACAATATTATATGTGTGTTTTTTGGGGTAAATGTTTATTGACAGAATATAACAACTGCACTTAGACTTAAATTATAATTGAATTTGGACTTAATGGTTTTCAGTCAAAACATGAGATTCTTTTCTGTTATAATTGCATATAAACTATAGATGGGGTAGATAGAGATTAAACTGGAGAAAGTTGGAGTATTCCTTTAATTCTGATTATTATTATTATTATTATTATTATTATTATTATTATTATTATTATTATTATTGAAATACTGCTCTCCTCTAACAAACGCACACAGTGTCCACACTAATTTCACCTTTTTTCATCCAACAGCCAGTTCAACATATTCAAGGTTCATCTATGTTATTTGTATTTTCTTTACGATTCCTCTTTCTCATCCCCATGTGTGATAATATAGCAAAGAGATTTGTAGTCGATATTCCCAGACACGTCGATCGGGGCCAAGGAAAAAGCCTGTTCCACCTGGATAAGATATGAAGAAATACAAAACCCATTACAATTTCTTTTAAAAAGAAGAAATTATACTGTAGCTGTTCTTCCATTACAATTTCTTTTAAATAGAAGAACAGCTACAGTATAACAATCCCCTGTTGAGAGTCTCTGCACTCATAACTCTACTGTTATACCTTTTGACACAGGTAGTAATAAATACCATGTCAAAGGCAAAGCTGCTCAGCAACTGCTATATCGAGCATAAAGCCAGCAATTTGATTATTTATACCTCTTGCAAGCATAGTAACTGGCTAAACAATGCAAACATGTCAGGTATGTCCACTTTTCACTTTATATAATGTCGAATCACATACCTGTGCTGCTGAATCACTAACTATAGGCAGAATAACATTAATTCTAGTAAAATGAACAAAAACTGCTTTTAAAATGATTTACTTTATAAAATACAATGCAAATAATAATACAAAAAAGGTTTGTCCTCAATGAGATGAAAACGGCACACAATGTGTTGACTTATGCATGTAATTTGGACAATTAAGAGGTTTTTTCACAGGTATTTCCCAATTTTGAGAAAAATATAGATGTTTTTGTCTTATTTAACCCTCGCATTTTCCCCCGTCACTATGCTCACATAACTTAGTTTTTCAGTTGCCTAGCAACAGTGTACCTTAAACTTTAACCAATTAAGTGCTAAATGAATATATTTCTAAGACAGCTCCAAAGTTGGCTATGAAACCATGAGAACAAACAAACCTCTTCTGCTGTGAACTTATCTGCCTGGTTCATCAGAAGTCTTCTGAACCTGAGATGGGGGAAAATATCTTGTGAATTCTTGACCTTCAAATTTAGATAGAAATAAAAGTTCTATGATTTGTCTATGCACACTCACTCGTCCTTCTTGACAAAGCCGGTGCTCTCGGGGTCGAAGAGCTTGAATGCGTTGAGGATGGTGTCCTCTGGGTCCGTACCTGTACAAAGAAATGTTGGTCAGCTCGAGATGAGTCCTAATGGTCATTTACATACTATAATAATCAACATTTAAAATTATCAGCATGAAATAAGTTTAATTCGGGGGTTTTGTGTAACTGAGGTAAAAAAAAAATAAAATAAATTGACACTAATAATAATAATAACAATAACAATAACAATAACAATAACAATAACAATAACAATAACAATAATAATAATAATATACTATATATAATAATATTATATATATGAACAGTTCATAAACAGGAACTTCTGCTTAATAATGACTGAACTGTAAAATGATGCTGCTGAGAGAGAGAGAGAGAGAGAGAGAGAGAGAGAGAGAGAGAGAGAGAGAGAGAGAGAGAGAGAGAGAGAGAGAGCACGTTTACCGCAGCTATATCATAAGTGATAACAACAAACTTTTTTGTCTCTCGAACATTTCACAGCAATAACTCCATCATTAAGCTGTGTTATTTCATATTTGGTCTCTCGTCTGTTGTGTTATTCTTTATTTAAACATTACTCACTTTATTTGAACACCACAATAAAATAAATGTTTTTTGTATTCAGTTTAAAATGGCCAAGTTTTCATACCATTAAGTTTTTCTCCAAAGAGAGAGAGGAAGACAGTGAAGTTGATGGGGCCTTTCCCCTCTGCCAACATGGCATCCAGTTCCTCGTCGCTTACGTTCAGTTTTCCTTAGAGAGGACGAAAACAAGAGAGATAACGTTCAGGTTCTTTATTTGTTTAAATTGTATATCTTTGTTTTTTTTAATCTGTCAGTAGAGCAGACGTTATACATGTCAATGATTTCAGTATTCTTAAAGGAGAAGTCAGTGATTTTGGCAGAAATTAGCAGAACTGTAGCGTTCTTAAAATCCACACGTTTTACCTGAACGCCTGATTGTAAACTCGTAGGTAAAAAAGTTAAATGTTCTTCATTCTTCAAAATCTTAGCTATTTCCTTTAGTTCTTATCTTCAAACTCAGACATTAATGATATCTGATATTTTAACTTTTGACATTGACACAACAGTGTTATCAATACTGAATAACCTGAAACATGATCATTAAAACCCTTCAATTAAATTTAAAATGATGTGACATATGATTAAGTATGGTGACTTATACTCAGAATTTGTTCTCTGTGTTTATACCATCCAAAGTGCAGGGGGGGGGGGGGGCAGTTGCCTTGCTCAAGGGCACCTCAGTCGTGGCCGGTCCAAGACTCGAACCCACAACCTTAGGGTTAAGAGTCAGACTCTCTAACCATTAGGCCACGACTTCCTTATCATCATCGTGTAAATATTTTATTTCTTTGAAAAATCACTGAATCTTAATCATTTAGAGAAAGGTTTATAACATAAAACAATTTTGTTTTTTACTTTTCACTATTTAATTCTTTTTTTTTTTTTTTTTGCTAAAATATTTTGTATGTAAAACTTAAAATTTAACAATCTAATATCATACCTAATTGTGCATAAGTCTCCTTCAGGTCTGATTTCTTAATCACACCATCTCGGTCCTGATCAATGCAGCCAAAAGCCTGTAAATAAACCCATGATAATATATATTTATATATAAATATATGTATTCTACTGCACGGTGTGAGATTAAAATAGAATACTAAATAGCCATAACATGATTGATATTTTATATTTGATTGACGATTTATAAATCATGATCATATTACGGTCAATATGCTTTACCTCTTTGAACTCCTGAATCTGTGACTGCTCAAACATGGCGAAAACGTTAGAGGAAGCTCGCTGGGTGTTCTTTCTCTTCGCTGCTGTTTTCTTACTCGCCTGTTAAAAGGAAGCAAAGATTTAAAACACAAAGCATTGCAATTCTATTTATTATAGAGTTTGTGAACAGCAGTTTATTGCGAATTTGTAGAAATACAATTTTCAATATTTCATGTCATTTCATTTTCATTTGTTGTTGCTATCCATTCTGGGATAGTGCAGGCTCACCATGTCTGCTGGCTCCTTGTAGTTCTGTGTGTGTGTGTGTGTGTGTGTGAGTGTGAGCGTGTGTGTCCGGGTCTGTGGGAGCTGATAGGGGCTTTATGTATAGCTCACCTTATCACTAAGAGCTTTATAAAAAGAATTCAATGCTACTTTCAGTCCCCTAAAAAGGGCAGTTAGAGGGTCCCTAAAAGAGCAGTCGTGATAAGGGCCCAAGTAGCTGGATTCCTGGGGTTAGAACAACAGAGAGAGAGAGAGAGAGAGAGAGAGAGAGAGAGAGAGAGAGAGAGAGAGAGAGAGAGAGAGAGAGAGAGAGAGAGAGACTTTATATTACACTTATGTTACTATAACCTTGATGCTATAAAAACAATTGCATTTTAAATTTAACTTCTCGTCTTCTACATACTTTAGATTTTATACCTCAATACTAAATAGGACAAAAGGTGTTGATTAATGTTCTATAACAGCAGCCTTGGCAGTAGTGCTGGCTTTAATTTAAGTACATTTTTTTTTTAAAATGTTCATATTAATACACTTGCTCAAATTCATTCATCAAATTCATTAATTAATTATTTTTTTTTTAAGATGATATTGCTGATGTATGTATGAAGCCTTCTGTAATGAGATGTTTATTTCCCATTTATGGAAGGAGTTTCCAGTATCAGCACTTTAATTAACTCCACAGGAAAGTCTTCAGGAAAGAAGATACGTTCGAGTTTGTCTATAACATGACACGCTGTAGGTTTTGTCTTCGTGACTTGAAGAAGAAGAAGATGCTGATTAGGGAAGATCTGTTTAAAGAGTTCCACAATATTAAAGGTAAATATAAATAGTTACAATTGTACAAAATCACAAAAAAAAGTAATGGTTGGCAAAATAATTGTGTATAAAAGAAGCAAAACATTATGGGCATGTGCTGTTCATGGAGAATAATTAGCACTGGGGTGGTACTGTAAGAGTCATTCTGCTTTACACCAGGCTACATCAATATCACACCACACCATTGTTGATTATTTTCCCTAACAGCATACCTCTGAGTGGTTTATTCCGTACTTAGTGTGCTGAAAATCATGTCAGTCTTCTGTTTATACCACTACAGCTTTACCCTTTATGGAATGATACAAGAAAACAAGTTCTGGATCAGCGCAGTGCAGTGGTGGCTCAAGCGGTTAAGGCTCTGGGTTCAATCCCCAGCACTGCCAAGCTCACACTATTGGGCCCTTGAGCAAGGCCCTTAAACTTTGTTCCAGGGGGGCTGTATTATAGCTGACCCTGT
Organism: Tachysurus fulvidraco; assembly: GCF_022655615.1. Lineage (NCBI taxonomy): Eukaryota > Metazoa > Chordata > Actinopteri > Siluriformes > Bagridae > Tachysurus > Tachysurus fulvidraco. The sequence continues at coordinate 23,953,788 of NC_062531.1, read as the reverse complement.
GCTCTGACCCCAACCTCCAAAGTTAGGATATTCATTCATTCATTTTCTACCGCTTATCTGAACTTCTCGGGTCACGGGGAGCCTGTGCCTATCTCAGGCATCATCGGGCATTGAGGCAGGATACACCCTGGACGGAGTGCCAACCCATCACAGGGCACACGCACGCAAGCACGCACGCAAGCACGCACGCAAGCACGCACGCAAGCACGCACGCAAGCACGCACGCAAGCACGCACGCACGCACGCAAGCACGCACGCAAGCACGCACGCACGCACTACGGACAATTTTCCAGAGATGCCAATCAACCTACCAGGGGAGGAAACCGGAGTACCTGGAGGAAACCCCTGAGGCACGGGGATAACTCCATACACACAAGGCGGAGGCGGGAATCGAACCCCGACCCTGGAGGTGTGAGGCAAAGGTGCTAACCACTAAGCCACCGTGCCCCCCTAAGTTAGGATATGTAAAGTAATAATTTCATTGTGCTGTAATGTATATACAGTATATAATGATGACATAAAGATTTTTAAGATTTTTAAGAATCTTAAGATTTACAGTCTTGTGGAAATCTCTTCCTTCATCGCACTGGGAACCAAATAAAGACAACATTTCTGTAACATGCCAATAAAATGAGTGCATCCTTTAACGATTGAAACAGATCTGGACTAATGTCTAATCATATGACCATTGGCAGTGATGGCTCAACAGTTATGGCTCTGGATTACTGATCAGAAGGTTGGACTTCAAACCCCAGTGCTGAGACCCTACTACTGTTGGGCTCTTGAGCAAGACCCTTAACCCTCTCTACAGGCTCGCTGTATGTATTTGTGTTAATTAAAGGCTTCTGCAAATTCTGGGTGTTTTTTTTATTTTCATTATTTTGTCTTAATCTCACACTGTACTCTATATTTTATCAGACCTGGTTGTGTGCGTTTCTTTTACTCTTTTACTCTGAAGAGTTTCCCCTCTTCTTCATCGAGTTGGTTTCATCACTTTACACAGGAGCCTGCGTCAAAGCTAAAAATAGGATTTGCTCTGGACGATTCAGTAGTTATGGTTTAGCAAACGGACAAACTGGTAAAGACTGTGCTAGAAATAAAACCTTTAAAAAAGAGACGCTTACAGATAACAGTGACATCTGGAAGACAAGGCAGACTCTTAGCGAATGGAATAGAAGTGCTGGTCTCGGGTTGTTGAACCTTCTTAAACTGACCGTATGCAGAGTGATCTACTGTTCCCTGGCCATCACATACAGCTAATCTTGTTCCAGTATTAGTTGGAAATTTCCACTCTATGGTTTAGGTCTTCTCCTATCACTCTCCTCAAAAGATAAGCACCTGTCTGTAAGATGCTGTACATGGAACCATACGATATCTTGTCTCCTGTCTCATGAAATAGTTCCTAAAGTTTTACAGTTTGTCATGAGTAAATATGACAATCTGGAATCCACTTTCTTTATTATTATTATTATTATTATTATTATTATTATTATTATTATTATTATTATTATTATTATTATTATTATTAGTAGTAGTAGTAGTAGTAGTAGTAGTAGTAGTAGTAGTAGTAATAGTAGAAGTACAAGTGGACAGTATTTCCTTTCTCTTTCTTCGAGATTGAACTCCAATCAAATTGACTTTTTATAAATCTACTTTATAAAGCAATTCTCTATTAGAAACGAAACGGAAAGAAACTTGTAAGTTACTTGTAAAACCTTAGATTTAGACAAAAACTGCAATTGTCCATCAGTTTCCTTGTTGAAGCAAGGAAGGCTTGGTGGTTTGTTGTTGGTGAGTACATGAGTACAGAAATAGTTTGAAAGGAAATTTGTAAAAGTTTTAGTTGTTTCTAACCATCTTCGGTTTCCGGACGTCACGCAGTTGCACTCCAGTGTTTTTCTTCGCTAATTTTGCCCCATTTAGCAAATCCAGCTGGCCACTTTACCCCAGAACGAGGTAAGTGTTTTCCACAAGCAGTGCGCAGATTCAAGCCTTGACCTCAGCCGACAGGGTTGCCAAGGCGACCATAGAGGGGGCCAGGTCTGTGACGCTTCTGACGAATTCTTAGAAAAGGGTACTTTGGTGTTGGCATAGTGACCAAGGTGAAAATTTATGAATGAAACCAATTTATTTGGAGAAGTCTGATGAAATATCGATGTCAGTTGTTACCACCTGGGTCATCAACATCAAGGATTACTGTAAATATGACGACATGAGTGATATAAAACACTGATGCAACTATGGAATTGAAGTGTTGAGGAGTTTCTGAAGGCTGGAGTAAGGTTCCTGCGATGTGATAGAGGATCCACCTGCACAACGATGATGCACTATTAGAAAACAGGGATCGGGAATCACACCGAGTGGACTTTATTCTTGAGTAACATAGGAGTTCTCCATGTACCAGACAGCATGTTGAGTGTCACTGTTTGTTGAAGATGACAATCGGAGCAGAGTAATTGTCACAGTCATCACTAGACAAACTTCCCACCTGATACACAGATTGAAATGACTGATGTGAATCTCCTTTGGAAAGTGTCGCACCCATGACTGTACAGAGATGAACCTTGGCACCATGGAGAAGGTAATGCAGAATTTCTCATCGTGATGAGTACAATCATTGAGACCTCCAAGATCTCGGTCCTGGAGCTTATGTTATTGTTTGTGTGGAGTCTTACATAATTGTTCTCAACGTGTCTTAACAGGTTTCTTCCGACTTCACAAAAATGTGCCTGTAGGTGGACTGGTGATTCAAAATTGATTCTGTGTGTGTGTGTGTGTGTGTGTGTGTGTGTGTGTGTGTGTGTGTGTGTGTGTGTGTGTGTGTGTGTGTGTGTGTGTGTGTGTGTGTGTGTGTGTGTGTGTTGTGTGTGGTGAATTAGCATCCCACAGTCTGTATGGGAAGATGAATGAACAAGAATCACTTTATGCTGTCTCAGTTCAGAGCAGCAACATAAACATGACGTGTACTTATTTAAAAGATTTTTATTTTTAACTTATTGAATTGAAACCAAGTCAAAATAAAGCCAAAACCCAAACCAATCACTGATTTATAAAGATCTTTGAAAAGTTATTTTCAGATAACCAAATGACTTTTCATCTCGAACACGGTTGAAGACCTGAGTTTAGTTCTTGGCTGGTTTTGGACTTAATCCTGAAAGCCCTGATATGATCCCTCTTGTGTACAATGCAAGTGAAGCAACAAAATGTTCTACATTTGTGTCACTGAGTAATGCATTAGTCTGATCCTGGGACACTCCTGCATTGCGGTTGTGTAATTCTTTCTGCCTTCACACACACACACACAGACACACACACACACACACACACACACACACACACACACACACACACACACACACACACACACACACACACACACACCTCACAACACTATCCAGAACACCATACTACACTACACTACACTACACTGCACTGCACTACACTACACTACAGAACACCACACTACACAACACTACACTACTCTAGAGAACACCACATTACACTACACAACACTACACTACTCTAGAGAACACCACATTACACTACACAACACTACACTACTCTAGAGAACACCACATTACACTACACAACACTACACTACTCTAGAGAACACCACATTACACTACACAACACTACACTACTCTAGAGAACACCACATTACACTACACAACACTACACTAGAGAACACCACATTACACTACACAACACTACACTACTCTAGAGAACACAACATTACACTACACAACACTACACTACACTAGAGAACACCACATTACACTACACAACACTACACTACACTAGAGAACACCCCATTACACTACACAACACTACACTACTCTAGAGAACACCACATTACACTACACAACACTACACTACTCTAGAGAACACCACATTACACTACACAACACTACACTACTCTAGAGAACACCACATTACACTACACAACACTACACTACTCTAGAGAACACCACATTACACTACACAACACTACACTACTCTAGAGAACACCACATTACACTACACAACACTACACTACACTAGAGAACACCACATTACACTACACAACACTACACTACACTAGAGAACACCCCATTACACTACACAACACTACACTACTCTAGAGAACACCACATTACACTACACAACACTACACTACTCTAGAGAACACCACATTACACTACACAACACTACACTACTCTAGAGAACACCACATTACACTACACAACACTACACTACACTAGAGAACACCACATTACACTACACAACACTACACTACTCTAGAGAACACAACATTACACTACACAACACTACACTACTCTAGAGAACACCACATTACACTACACAACACTACACTACTCTAGAGAACACCACATTACACTACACAACACTACACTACTCTAGAGAACACCACATTACACTACACAACACTACACTACTCTAGAGAACACCACATTACACTACACAACACTACACTACTCTAGAGAACACCACATTACACTACACAACACTACACTACTCTAGAGAACACCACATTACACTACACAACACTACACTACTCTAGAGAACACCACATTACACTACACAACATGACACAACACTACAGTACATTACAGAACACCACATTACATTCCAAAACACACACAACACTACACAACACTACACTACAGATACTGTTCTGTTTTGACTAAATGCTGAACGCTCTGAAATAATCCCTCTTATGTGTAATGCAGGTGAAGCAACATGTGTGTCACTGAGTAATGCATTGTACAGTTGTGTAACCTTTCTGCAGTACTTTAACACATACACACAAACACACACAATACAACTTTGCACTACAGAACACCACATTACACAATATTGCACTACACAGCGTCACACTACACTACACTACACTCCACAACACCACACTACAATACAATACACTACAATACACAACACAACACCACACTCCACAACACTACACAACACTACACTACAATACACAACCAGCACTACACAACACTCCACAACACCACACTACAATACAATACACTACAATACACTACAATACACAACACAACACTACACTATAATACACAACACAACACTACACTACAATACACAACACCACACTCTATAACACTACACTACAATACAATACACAACACTACAAACCTACACTACACTACACAACACCACATTCCACAACACCCCACTACACCACACTACACTACAATACAATACACAACTACACTACACTACACTACACTACACAACAATACACAACACAACAACACTACACTACACTACACTACACTACACTACACTACACTACACTACACTACACTACACCACAATACACAACACAACAACACTACACTACACTACACTACACTACACTACAATACAATACACTACATTACAATACACAACACCACATTCCACAACACCCCACTACACCACACTACACTACAATACAATACACAACTACACTACACTACACTACACTACACCACAATACACAACACAACACAACAACACTACACTACACTACACTACACCACAATACACAACACAACAACACTACACTACAATACACTACACTACACTACACTACACTACAATACAATACACAACACATCAACACTACACTACACTACACTACACTACATTACAATACACAACACCACATTCCACAACACCCCACTACACCACACTACACTACAATGAAATACACAACTACACTACACTACACCACAATACACAACACAACAACACTACACTACAATACACTACACTACACTACACTACACTACAATACACAACACAACAACACTACACTACAATACACTACACTACATTACAATACACAACACCACATTCCACAACACCACACTACAATACAATACACAACAACACTACACTACACTACACTACACTACACTACAATACACTACACTACATTACAATACACAACACCACATTCCACAACACCACACTACACCACACTACACTACACTACACTACACTACACATTACACTCTGCAAGCCATCCAGTTAATTATATTAAAGTGCTGCTCTTTGGTATCAGTTCACGTGTTACACGAGATTAACAACATTAGAGAATCAGAAATACATGACATTAATAATTTGTTTAAAAGCAAATGAGTCAAATCATGTGAATCAGCTACCATTGTTTACATCATGACATCGTTGTTTACAACACACCACTGATATAGATATACAGACATCTTGAGCCATCCAGGACTTTTTTGAAGGAAAGCTTCAAAATAATCACTCCTTCTTCAATCTCTTATTTATTTTAGCTACCACACAGTTTTATAAGTTATTTTGTATCCTACATTAAAAACTTTAAACTTTAAACTAGCTGTCCTTTAAAAATTAGGTCGTATTTGTCATTTCAGTAGGAAAATCAAACTTCTAGAATATTCCCCCACACTATTTCCTCGATCCTTCTTGAGTTCTTTTTAGTTTTCCACTGATTTTAAGCACAATTGTTTTCACTTTGTCACAGATAAATTGGACATTCAGATTCGTCCAAATTTTTGCAAACAGGTATTAAACTTTATAAAGTTGGGATTTAACATCTGATCTTCCATGATATCAGCTCATCTTTCAGGTAGATAGCTTGCAAAAGTTTAAGCGATATGTCATCAGACAGATGAGCCAAATAGGGGTTATGACACCTCGGTCACGTTCTATCTGTACCTCACATTTCTGTAACTTTGACCCAGCAGTAAGAGCTAATTATATCTCGGTTTGCTCATGACCCTGACCATGACACAGCTTTATTAAACATTTAGAAAAGATTAGATCAGAAGATCCTCAAGTAAATCATCACCTGAAAAATGTTTGCTTCTAATGATAAGCTCTCCTTCACAACAGGTTTATTTAGCTACAGTATTATATATATATATATTTTATATAACTTATATTATCACTCAGAAACTGCTGTCATGAAAATGATGAAACTCATTTCAGAATTTCCATTTAAAACAAAAATCAATACTTAATCAAATGTAAATATCTTTTATAGTTATTTTGTGAAAGTGAAGGTCAGGTGTTTCTAGAGATCTTAGCAGAAAAACTACCTTCGGATAGTAAAGTACCAGTTTAATATAACCATTACTGTTATATTATTATCCATAAATAAGAATCAAAAGCCTTTAAGTTAAAGTTTACATCCCAGACTCCTGTTTAGTATCTTTTACAGAAACGTAGCTAAAAGTTATTTTGGTATTATAAATATAAAGGTATAACTGTATGGTATCAGTAAATCTTTCACTCTATAATAGGAATCTTCAATCTTAGCAATAGGGATGAAAGTTTAATAAAAAAAAAAACAACATGAATAATTATTTTGGCATTATTATGTACATCTATTTAAACGGTCACCTGAACACATTGCTGTGAAGCAAGCTTTTTTCTTTTATTGTAATTGATTTGGTGAAACTTGTTGATGAGATCACGTTGAACATACAACCCTGTTATCCAAACTGAATTGTGTAGTCACTGTCTAAAAGATTTACAAATGTTTTCAAAAGTTATGCTAAATGTATTCCTAGCTTGTTTTTAAACTTCAAATAGATCTTAAAATTTCTAATCTAAAAATTCTACCCCTACTTTCCTTTTTCATGATTTATAAATTCCCTATTTTTGTATTTTCTATATATTCTAGTTGCTTCAAACATTGTCATGTAGTTACCTAAATAAGTTGTTAAAATCCTCGAATTGTATAAAATGATTATTAAAATATCCTTGATTCTAAAATTACAGCATGAACTGAATCTCATGTTAAAAAATCCCAGTTTTAGTCAACTCTTATCTCTCTAACATACGATGTGTGGTTTGGACTTTAGCCTGAGATATATTTACACCAGGGTTGAATAAAGTTAGTCTGTGCAAACAGAGTCATCTAAATTTAGAAAACATATGAGTTCAACATCACTTCTAATTTCTAATTTTAGCCTAAAACCCATTTCACCCACTTGATAAGCAAATCTTTGAATATCTGCCAAGAACTTTTACTATAAATTAAAGAATCAGTAGAGAAACAAGGCCAAAATACAGAAATACAACAAATTAATAAAATACTTAAATAAAAAAGTTATTTTTAAATATAGTTATTGCAAAAAACAAACAAAAAAAACAAAACAAAGAATAAATGATTTATCTCAGTAAAATTGCAAATATATTTATGAAAGTAAATTTATTCAGAGTTATAGTATATAATTATTAATTAATATTTATCTTAATGGAAAAATAATAACAGAACACTTCAAAGATGTGAATAAAATATTTAGTTGAATGTATATTTACATTGCATCACAGTTAGAATCCATTTCCAGGACATATTGTGTCCTTGACTCCCAATGGGTAAGTGTGTGTGTGTGTGTGTGTGTGTGTGTGCCTAAGAGATGGGAGGGGTGTATGTACACAGAGTACTAAGTACCTGGACCTCCTTTCCTTCGCTTGGGTAATAAAAGGAGAGGAGCATCTCACTGCCCCTCAGACACACTTTAACACTTTCACACACATTTCCTGCAAAGCTTTCGCAAAGATGCCATGCCTCATTGCTGTCCGCGAACAGAGGCTCGTAATGCCGAACTCTTACAAGTCAGTGTTGGAGAAAGTTCATATGGTAATATTGATTAATGTACTAAATTACAACTTACAACATGGATTTCGAGTATGATTTTTAATGTGTATTTGACTTGAAACAATCTACCTTTTGTAAATCCTTTGTCTGTGTTGTGTGTGTGTGTGTGTGTGTGTGTGTTGTGTGTGTGTATGTGTGTGTGAAGGTGGACCAAATCCTGTCTGAGTTCCAGCTCAGTAAAGAGGACCTGAAGGAGGTGATGAGACGGATGCAGAGGGAGATGAACCGAGGGCTTCGTGTGGAAACACATGAGGAAGCCAGCGTTAAAATGCTGCCCACTTATGTCTGCTCTACTCCTGAAGGCTCTGGTCAGTTTCACACTCCACTTTTTAAATGTTTGAAATTTGCTGTATCATAATAATTACCTTAATCATTCATTCAAAATAAAGATACCCTTAAAAAATAGATTTAAGCCTAAGGAACTTCTCGGTTAAATAAATAACTAAATAAATAAATCTATAAATAACTTTATATGATTACCAGTGCTTTGGTTAACACTTTGATTTTAACCTGCTTTCTGTTAGGAATTAATTTTATGGAATAATTTGCTAAATATCACTAATGTAATTCACACAATTTTCTTCTTTATCCAAGAAAGGTTTTACTGTTGCACCAAAATTATGAGAAGAATGTAGCTAGCAATTCATCTACGCCTGTCACACTCAATACTGTATAAGTAGATCAATGTCTGTATCTCCAAAAAGCAAAACCAAACTGTGGTACTCGGACACAGATATGGTTTAGCTCGTGATTTAGATTGTGTGCAGCTTGCAAGATGCTACACTGCTCCCAGTATCTAAAGTTATATGTATGTATTCCTTCAGAAGTTGGAGACTTCCTGGCTTTAGACCTAGGTGGCACTAATTTCCGTGTGATGCTGGTGGTGGTGGGTGAGGATGAGGATAGAGGCTGGAAGGTGGAGACCAAGCACCGTATGTACTCCATCCCCGAGGATGCCATGACCGGGACTGCAGAAATGGTATGTCAAAATAAAATATTTCCTCATAATTCCGAAACGATAAGAGTTTTTGAGAAAATATAACGTCCCTTTCTGTCCGTCCCATTCAGCTCTTTGATTACATCGCAGAGTGTATATCTGACTTTCTGGATAAGCACCACATCAAACATAAGAAACTTCCTCTTGGATTCACTTTCTCGTTTCCAGTCCGTCATGAGGACCTCGATAAGGTGAGTTCCTGATGGCCAAACAAAGTAGACGTGGAATGAATTGGTAAATTTCTAATATGATATGAAGAATTTGCGTATCATATTAATATGAAGTTTTGTGATTTTTTTTTTAGGGAATCCTACTGAACTGGACTAAAGGATTCAAGGCTTCTGGTGCTGAAGGCAACAATGTGGTTGGTCTGCTTAGAGATGCCATAAAAAGGAGAGGGGTCAGTATACACCAGCTTCTTTAGATTTAATGTAGGATCACCAAACGGTTCTGATCAGGTTGAACGCAAATGCAATGTTCACTCTGGAAATAATTAATAGTGGTTAAATCTCTCTCTGTAGGACTTTGAGATGGACATAGTTGCAATGGTGAATGACACGGTGGCCACAATGATCTCCTGTTACTATGAAGACCGGAGCTGTGAGGTTGGCATGATAGTAGGTAAGGAGAGATAACACACACATGCACATACTCCATTTATGACAGGAGCATGGCATAGTTTAACAATAGGATAAAAGTCATAAAGTCTTTTATTGCTTGCTGTGTGTCTCAGGAACGGGCTGTAACGTGTGCTACATGGAGGAGATGCACTCAGTGGAGCTGGTGGAAGGAGAGGAGGGACGGATGTGTGTGAACACTGAGTGGGGAGCCTTCGGAGGAAATGGAGAGCTGGAAGACTTTCGTTTGGAATACGACCGAGTAGTGGATGAGTCATCGATCAATCCTGGAAAACAGCTGTGAGTCACTTAATACAAGTTAGAACAGAACAGTAAATTACATGGTACACAGAAAGAGATTAGATGCACTTGACTAATAAAACCAACAGACACTATGCCATTATCATATTTAGATAGAACAGACAGTCTCTTAGAAAACCAGATGGACACAAATACAAATAGAGAGAATGACTTACCAAGAGCAATATTTTTAAACCCCAAGAGAAGCAGGCAGACACCCAGGCCGAAAGACAGAACGGCGGACATTCAGAGAGATCCAAACATGCAGATAGACCTCGAAATTACAGACAATCAATCAGACAGACAGAGACAGACAGACAGACAAACAAGCATGCAAAAAGACAGACAAGTGATGTAAGGGTTACTGTTGTGTTGCAGTACACACACAGACAATCATACAGACTGACACATAGTCAGAAACATAGGCAGAATATAATGCTACACTGCGAGACAGACTGACAGATAAGCAGGAAGACAGGTGAGCACACACAGACAAACAGAAGACAGACAGACAGACACGTATGAAGACAAATAATTCTCTGATGGTCATAGACAGACTGACAGGTGGTGTAAGGGTTATTAGCATGTTACAGCAGACACACAGACAGACACACAGACATATAGGCAGGCAGACAGACACTGTGCGAGTCAGAGCTCTGGTGAAGCAGACAGACAGAAAGACAGATATGTTCACACAGGCAAATTGGTGTGGTGCAGCTGACACACAGGCAGACAGACAGATAGACAGATAGACTTACAGCTAGATAGAATTACAGCTCACTAAGTAGCAACCAACACAGTTTACAGTCCCCGTGACTTCAATGCCACGTGCCACGGTGTCTATGTATGTCACCGTGCACCTGCCTCTACACTGTAACACAAGTTGTTCCTTGAAATGCTCCAGCGCTGACGTCAGCAAGCACGTTTGTCAGGAAAAGACTAATACTTTATCTTAAAAATTCCCACACTTTCCTGTGTGTGTTATTGCTTTGACTGAGACTCTTCACTTGCTCTTGTGGGTTTACCAGGTAACCATGTTGTTTTTCTGTCAGAACTGAGGCCATGTCCGAGCCAAACCAAGTGCTGGGAGATTAATGGCTACTATAGCAGATCATTAGCGATGTGGCCGGCTTAATGGCTGTTTACAGTGCGCGGTTAACATCACCTGTCTTATTAACTCCTTATGGGCTCATTTAACACTGGTTTTACTGAATTCACACACACACACACACACACACACACACACACACACACACACACACACACACACACACACACACACACACACACACACACATTTCTCTGACTGTTCTTGTGAGATCCTCCCTTGCTTTGTTGCTCTTACGTCTAATGCTAATCTTATTCAAGATATAAAAACCTCTCCACACCATAAACGACATTGTGAAGGCACAGTCATTTTGAAAGACTGGTTCAAAAACAACAACAAAAACAACAACAACAAATGTTTCAATAGTTTGGTCACTTCGCAAGCTGTTAGAACCAATCAAAATGAATTAATTGTTTTTTTTCTTAGCTACGAGAAGCTGATCAGTGGGAAGTATATGGGCGAGCTGGTCCGTCTTGTTCTGATGAAGCTGGTGAATGAAGACTTGCTCTTCAACGGGGAAGCTTCAGACATTCTGAAGACACGCGGCAGCTTCGAGACTCACTTTGTCTCCCAGATTGAAAGGTATCAAAAAATATTCAGATTATAATCTGAGGCATTTTGAAGATATTAAACCAGTCCACCATTCCATATGAGACTGGATTTTGCCCTTCACTACTCATGAGGTAACAGGATAAAAAACAAGGATACTAAAACAAGCAAACAAACAAAATTTCCTCATAGAATAGCCCTTATACTCCCTTTGTGTATCCTATCATACAAAAAACCCAGCCAGTGTTCCTCTCGGTATAAAAATAATAGTGTAACTCACCAGGGTGTTGTTAGTGTGCCATCTGGGTCATGGCACCAAGATGTTTAGAACTTGATGTTTATGCACTATGTTTATCTACGTTTCAGAATTTCTTCAGTAGTATAGCCATAATGATGGTCAGTCTACAACAGTCACTTTTTTTTAGTCAAACATTCACCCATATGCACGGCTAGCACCAAAAATGCTAATAGATTCAAAAGATCGACAAATGAGCCGATCGGTTTTCAAACAAATTAGCATTAATAGTTACAAAGCCGCAGGTTATTTTAGCAATTTGTGTGCTGTATATATATAATGGTACTTAAACAGGAAAACAGAGTTCACATTCATAGCTCAGAGTCCCATACTGCTACACTTTTAGAGAAATAATTAAAACACTGGATATTTAGCTTAGATTTTAAGAAAATGAACAGAAAAGCTTCTACTAACTTAAACACTTAATATACATTACATAAACATTTAATACGTTTACAATAGAACTAGTATGTGTTTAGCTTGTTCACCCTTGTTAGCTTGTTAGCATGTTTACTATGAAGCTAATTTGTGTTTATCCTGTTCACTGCAATATAAGTTCTCCGTTTTTAGTGACACAGGAGACAGGAAACAAATCTACAACATCCTGAGCTCACTGGGGGTCCTGCCATCCGAGCTGGACTGTGACATTGTGCGTTTGGCCTGTGAGAGCGTCTCCACTCGCGCAGCGCACATTTGTGGAGCTGGACTTGCCGCAGTTATTAACATCATGAGGCAGCGCCGCTGTGTGGACGAGCTGAAGATCACTGTGGGAGTGGACGGCTCCGTCTACAAACTCCACCCATGGTGAGGAGCACCAAAAAACTTGCTGCTTTTAGGGAAAAAAAAATGTCTTTCATAACAAAATGTGTAAAATAATTAACAAGTACAATGCTACCAAAGCTAAGAGTTTCTATGCTAATGGGATTATTTGACGGATGCCACTTAGTGTAGATTGAATACTTTGATTAACGTTTAATTACACAAAAGTTAATTAACTTTTAAATGACGCTAGGTTTTGCCTCCCCTGTTTACTATAATGCTAGTTTTTCACCACCCTGTTTACTTTAACTCTAGTATTTAATCACCATGCTTAGTATAATGCAAGTTCTTGACCACCTTTCAATAAATAACTCTAGTTCACGACAACCATGTTTATAATGCTAGTCTTTGACCACCTGTTAATCTAAATAGAATCTATTTAGTTCTATATTTAGAATCTATGTTAATCTATTAGCTACCATGTTATCATTTGCTATTAGCTAAAGTTTTATTGAAGAGAAAAGCTATTCTGATTGCTGAATTTGTGATTCAAAATATAATATAAAATGCCAAAATTGTTGTTCAGTGTGTTCCCCAGTGAGACAATAATACAAATCACACATAAAACATGCACGCCACTGTAGTATGTGATCGGTTATCTGAACAGACATACAGGCAGAATCGATCGATACCTAGCGCTAATTAATTTACCCCTTGTTCCAGGTTCAAAGAGCGGTTTCACAAAGCCGTCTGGGACTTGAACCCGAACTGCGACATCACCTTCATCCAGTCAGAAGAAGGCAGTGGCCGAGGGGCGGCGCTGATCTCCGCTGTGGCCTGTAAGATGGCTGCCCACACGATAGAGCCATGACACCTGAGATCAAGGGTCGGCTCTTGAACTCAACTTAAGTTGAATTATCTCTGCATAGATGAAGGAGGCTCATCTGGAGTGGCCTTGTAAAGCTCCTTCTGCACAAGATGTGCAATTCTCACTGTGAGATTTGCCATGTGGAGCACACGGCCGATATTTCGGCACCCATATCAGACCTTGCTGTACATATCCTGTTGTTTATATCAGCTTTCTGTGCAAAAAATGTTAAACACATACACTATATACACATATTTAAACTGAGACGCTTTTAACAGAGACACTAATCTGGATGTATTTTGTGTTTTAATATTTTATGTGGTTGTTAAATAGAGCATAATTCTCTTCTTATTTGTTTTTTCTTATTTTATTTATTATCATTACCATTATTTTTGTTAATGTTATTCTGAACGGGTTTGCATTCAGCAATCAACAGTGTAAAATGCTTAAACTAATGTAAATAAAGCAAATGTGTTATACAGCACACTCTGACTATCATGGACCAAAACTTATAAATAATTCATTCATTCATTTTCCACCGCTTATCCGAACTACCTCGGGTCACGGGGAGCCTGTGGCTATCTCAGGCGTCATCGGGCATCGAGGCAGGATACACTCTGGACGGAATGCCAACCCATCACAGGGCATACACACACACACACTAACACACTCATTCACTCACACACTAGGGATAATTTTCCAGAGATGCCAATCAACCTACCATGCATGTCTTTGGACCGGGGGAGGAAACTGGAGTACCCAGAGGAAACCCCCGAGGCACAGGGAGAACATGCAAACTCCACACACACACAAGGCGGAGGCGGGAATCGAACCCCCAACGCTGGAGGAGTGAGGCGAACGTGCTAACCACTAAGCCACCGTGCCCCCACTTATAAATAATTTTCTGTTAATTTACAAATATTAATATGTAAAGTGGTGTTACTCTTACCATCCAGATTTTGAGAATTTTCCAATAACAGCACGTAACCCAACATATTTTTACATCCATCTGTGTCTTGTGCTTTTTTACTTATTTCATTTAACATTTATCCAGGAATCATTAAATAAGATGGAAATATTTTACAACGGAGTTTTTAAAAAAATAGCGCAACTAGTGGAAAATACGGGGCAACTAGTGTACAAAATACAGGGAATGTTGCCCCCACCAATGTCAAATAAATTATGTCCCCACCAATGTCAAATAAATTATGTCCCCACCAATGTCAAAATCAAACTTTCGCCATTGTCAGTGGTTATGTATAAATATACATAGGCTTGGTCGAATTATTGCTAGGGACAATTGAGTGTTCCCTGGATATTGGTAGGGACATGTCCCTACCGTCCCTACCCAAATCGACGCCCTTGCATAATACACCACAGCGATTAGGTATTTTAAACATTCCTATTATAATTCTAAGCTTAATAATGATCAACAAACATGTTAAACTTTTTATCTATATATAGTTACAGGAAATGCTGTTTAATGTCCACAGCATTGTTAAGGGGATCATGAGGCGCAGCTTGGCAACACTTCACTCACAACCTTTCATTACCATTTAATCATCATCATCATAATTAATAACAATAATAATTTAGTTATTTACCCAGTTCACTTTCTTTTATTTATTTATGCCCAGTTAACTTTTAAGACAGTGGACATGCTATTCCCCGGAATTTGAGATACATCCTACTGGTCATACTTTAGTCATGCATATTCCAACATATTGCCCCGCCTACTAGCTCAAATATCCCCTCTTCTGCTTTAAGTGCTGTTCACCCGAGGAAAGGCAAGACCAGTCTGTGCTGCTTTGTAAAAATGGACTAAAAAACATTCACACTCTTTTTTTTTACTGCTTACAATCAGGCAGCCTGGAGAACATCAGAAACACTGAAGTATGAGGACAGAGTGGAGAAACAACACAAGGCACACCAATTTGTCACAGGTACACCTCCTGAATTTTTTAGTAGCTATGATCTTTGTTCATAACTGTTGTATGGGGGTATGATTTTATTGCATAAGGATATACACAAATATATGAATGTTCCTTAATATTCCTTGCACTGGATAGTTTTTAATCAGGTACTTTTGCACGAATTAGTTAAAAAAAAATCAGGTTCTTGATTTCCTTCATTTTTTTCTACAGTCATCTCTGCAGCCTGTTATTTTCATGATATGGAAAGCTGAGATTTGTTTAAAACAAACTTCCTGATTGATCACTTTCTTGTATGCAAAATTTTAAACTGGGACAGTCAAACCCAAATCCAGTTCAGATTACACTACTATAACAATGTGTCACAATGTGGCAGCCTGAGGAACAATGAGAGGCTCAGTGTCCTACCAGTGTTGTACTGTATAAAGTACAAGTATCATACTAGAAAAAGACTTTGGTAGAAGTGAAAGTCACCTTTTAGAATATTACTCAAGTAAAAGTCTTAAAGTATCTGATATTTACTGTACTTAAGTATCAAAAGTCATTTTCTGATATTTAATGTACTTAAGTATTTGAAGTAAAAGTAAAAAGTAAAATTTCAGTGATTTTCGGTAGGCATAAGAGCAGGGGCGGTTCTAGGATTTCATCTTTAGGGGTTTTAGCCCTCAGTGAGAATTTAAAACAAGAAGAGTTTTATATTATATATTATATGACTACATAGTAAGCCAAAAGTTATGGTATTATTAAATGGCAAAAGTGCACACCAAAACATTTATGCATGATGTAATGATGCCAGTCTTGAATCAGATCAGTTCATGTCTGTGTGCATTCTCTACAAACAGTGTGTCCAATGAATGCAGTCCTTAATAAACAAATATTCACAAGACAAAGACCAAATCAATAAATGTTATTTTTATTTAGTATTGATATTGCATTAATATTTTGTTTGTGCTATCAATTCTGGTAATAAGAATAGTGACATTTCACTGCTTTTGTTTGCTTTTGGTTGCCGCCGTTATAGATAAATGCCTCCAGCTCTGACTGCGCGTGCACGATGCGCGCCCCTGTGCTTCTCCGTAGGGCGTGCAGACGTGCTTAATGCAATCTAATCTACAGTAGGAGCAGTGATTCACCAAACGTCCCTTATTGCAGTCGCAGACATTTCTTCTGATTTTATTTTGTAGTAACGAGTAATGAAGATGCTTATTGGAAATATAATTTAAATAGCGAAGTAAAGTACAGATACGTGAAATTTCTACTTAAGTAGTTACAGTAACGAAGTATTTCAACCTGTAGTACAGAGGTGGCAAAAGTACACACATCCTTTACTCAAGTAGAAGTACAGATACTCATTTTTTTTAAAAGACTCCAGTAAAAGTTGAAGTAGTGACTACACTCTTTTACTCAAGTTAAAGTAAAGAAGTATGGGCTCTGACATGTACTTAAGTAAAAAGTCGCCGATACTATACTACCTGTTTAGCAGAGGTGGGAAGTAACGGAGTAAAAATACTTCGTTACTGTACTTAAGTACATTTTTCTGGTATCGGTACTTTACTCCATCTTTTTATCGGTACTTTACTCTTTTTACTTCATCTTTTTATCGGTACATTACTCCTCTTTTTACTTTTGCTCATTACATTTTTACACAAATATCTGTACTTTTTACTTCTTACATTTTCAAAACGGACTCGTTACTTTTAGTATTATTTCTTCTCATTGAGCGCTGTTTCCAGACTTTCCTATCATTCCTATGTTTCCTATCATTGTGCGGCTTTTTCCCCATGTGACTGGTGTACTGTATTATTTACTGGCTATCAGACATAGACTAAGGATAGCGGAGCTAACAATGAGCAGCACGCCTACAAAAGGAATGGCTAATGTTAATTCAGACGGAGTCACCAATGTTAAAATAACTAACAACGAGGACATTCCTGATCACACATGGCCATATATGAGGGAGATAATCGGCGTCAAAAAGGATTCCTGGCGAATGTGTTGCGAATTGTGTCAACCGGGGGCGGTTCTAGCCCTTGTTAGGGTGGCTTCAGCTCCCTGTCTGTGATCTCAGCCACCCTAAAACTATAAGTATAATTTTTACTTTCATAAATAAACAATAAAAATTACGTTAAAATGCAGGGCATATCGTCAATGAGAAAGAAAATTATTTATCAGTTTGATCCAAGAGCGATTTTTTTTACTTTTGCTTTTACGCGCGTGTGTTGTAGTGTTTCAAAAGTGCGTCTTCAGCTATCTGCTTTATTTGAACGGAAAAGCACAAGTACGCGCAGCGTGCACGCGCAGTCAGAGCTGGAGGCGTTTATCTATAACGTTAATCGGCGGAAAGACGCAAAGACGGCAACCATGTACACCTCTGCTGTAGTACACTTACACTATACACTGCACACTTACCTGTATGTTTTGTTTACTTGTTATGCTTTTTGAATATTCAATTTTTGTTGTCTCCGTCTTTGTTTTGTTCTTTTCTACCTTTGTTATTGTTGTTGAGACAGACACACAGATGTAGTGTGTGACAGAGAGAGAGACGGAGACAGACAGATGTAGTGTGTGACAGAGAGAGAGAGACGGAGACAGACACACAGATGTAGTGTGTGATAGAGAGAGAGACGGAGACAGACAGACAGATGTAGTGTGTGACAGAGAGAGAGAAACGGAGACAGACAAACAGATGTAGTGTGTGACAGAGAGAGAGAGACAGAGACAGACACACAGATGTAGTGTGTGACAGAGAGAGAGACGGAGACAGACAGATGTAGTGTGAGAGAGTGAGGGGAGAAGGAGAGAGACATACAGAGACAGACACACAAATTTAGTGTGTGACAGAGACAGAGACAGAGACAACAACCTCCCTAAAAAGTATGTGACACTGTTTGTAAATCTAGTTTGACCACTGGTTCACAAAATTATCACAAATACAAAATGATGTATTTTCTCATCTTCTAAGCGTGTGTGTGTGTGTGTGTGTGTGTGTGTGTGTGTGTGTGTGTGTGTGTGTGTGTTTTGGTGTGTATGTTTATGCTTCAGGTCATCCCTCCTGCCCCTGCATGGCTTCCCATTACTTCAGAGAGAAACAGTAAACATTCCGCACATTCTAAACACTTTTCATCATGATTATAATTAGTGTACTCTTTATCCTTTATTCATTCACATGCAATATTTGCATAAATACATTCACCAGTTTCACAAATTCTACTTAATTCTTTATTTTTGTATCACTCATTAATTTATGTTTTTTCTCTGACATCTTCTTTGCAGGTTCACTTGTAGCATCTCCGACCCCAGTCACTGAGAAACCCAGACCAAGTGGGATTGTCCAAGGTAAACCTCATGCTCTCGCATTCAGGGTCAAAATAAAGTGACATTTGATCTTTTCACCTTCTGTCATACTTTGCAACCAAGACTGATCCACGATCAGTGAGATGAGCTGGTGTAGCATGAATACTGTTGGTTTTGTTTCGATATGCAACTTAAATGTTAATGTGCGGTTTTGAATTCTGGAAAACGAATGAGCGTTTCTATTGTAACCGCTCATTCGTAGGAACCTGTCTGTGTATGTTCCTCGTAAAAGGTATTTTGAACTTTTCTGTAAGAACATGTTTAATTAGATTTGTAAAGTTCATCGTGACATACTTTGATGTTGGCTTTGACGGTCCAAGTATTCGCAAAGGCCGGTGCTTTTTGGAGATGAGTGGACATAAGGGTAGGTGTTACTTTTGGAAGCAACCTTTTTGGAGACGAGCATGTGATGTGACGTCATCCGAATACTCTTGAGGAAGTTTCCCACATTAGGCTGAGTGCTTTGATATGTCACATGTCCATGTTCTAAAAAGTTTTTTGATTTTGCATAATTTGGGGGGGGGGGGGGATCTGCGGCACAACCGAAAAGCTGTTCGGTAGACCAATTTAAACTTTGTTTTCACCCTAAAGGAGCTGGCCGAGTTTGGTGTAGATAGTTCAAAGCTTGCCGAGTTTGAAAATTTTAGAATGGGAGTCTATGAGAAAAAAGGCCACTTTGAGACCCGGTCCCGGAAGTACCGGTACTCGGATTGCTCAGAAAAGTAACAGCAACAAACCTCAGACCAGGGTCTACAACATATCCAAATTTGGTGCATGTGGCTCGAAAGCCCTAGGAGGAGTTACTCTTGATAGATATTTGTCTAAGCTTAAATAGGAAAACAGAATGTTGGCTTCTACAAAACCGACATAATCAGAGTCTAGTGATGTCAAAGAGAAAAAAGCTATAACTTATCTTCAGGACAACAGACAATTGATTTGGGCTTTTAAACTATAAATAGATTACATTTATAAATCGTTGTTTAATCGGTAAATAAATTACTGTTGTGTAAAGGAACAATTTAACACTTCAGACATGCTGTTACAGGAAAAGAATTAACTGTGTTAATCTACCAACACACCCTGATCTGTTTGTTCCCTACTTATTTTCCTTACTGTTGTATCGTGTCTTTTAGTGTTTGACTTTATTGTTTGATTGTGTAATTGCAACCAGTATAACACATATTTGGTGTAACATCCATATTGACACTTGTTCTTGATTCACAGAGTTGCTGTGTCTTGTCACCTTTCATATTGACTTTGAAATGTTTAAATAAGAAATAACAATGGAGTGTCAGCATGTTTCTTAGGAGCTCTAAGGAGCAGGAAGTGGAAACAGAAATGTTGCTGCTGGTCTTCATCATCTATTTTCAGCTGAGAGAGACAGTGAGACAGAGAGAGAGAGAGAGAGAGAGAGAGAGAGAGAGAGAGAGAGAGAGAGAGAGAGAGAGAGAGACAAAGGAGAGCCCTAGGAAGAGAGAGAGAAAGGAGAGAGAGAGAGAGAAAGGAGAGAAGCGAGAGAGAGAGAAAGGAGAGAGAAGAGAGAGAGAGAGAGAGAAAGGAGAGAGAAGAGAGAGAGAGAGAGACAAAGGAGAGTCGTAGGAGGAGAGAGAGAGAGAAAGGAGAGAGAGAGAGAGAGAAAGGTGAGAGAGAAGAGAGAGAGAGAGAGAGAGAGAGAGAGAGAGAGAGAGAGAGAGAGAATTCCAGTAAAAAATTCCAGCAGTTTTTAAAACTATTTCAGAAAACAGTTGCTCCAGAACGGTTTTAGGTGAGCATGAATGTGTGTGTGTGTGTGTGTGTGTGTGTGTGTGTGTGTGTGTGTGTGTGTGCCACTTTTGCATTCGTGTTAGGACGACATGATATAAGTACAAGTAGTGAATATGTAAGGAAATATGAAAGAAAGAAAGAAAGAAAGAAAGAAAGAAAGAAAGAAAGAAAGAAAGAAAGAATATTCCATGTGTGTTTTAGAATTATGACTATTAATATTCCTGATTCATGCTAACAAAATATAAAAAGAGAACCTAAGCTAGATAAGGATTAGACAAAAGCATAAGAATGTGGACATTTTCTGTGACAACTGTGTTGTCTTCAAGATAGCTAGCTAACACAATGTAGCTGGTTAGCATGAAGCCGTTCATGAAAACAAAGGAAATCTGTCTGGAAGAACGACTCAAATCATTTTATTTGTCACATACAGATTAAAGAATAAAGAATATAAAAAAAAAGTATAAAAAAGCAGAAAATAAAATGAGAATAAAATAAGAAAGTATAAACTATATAAGAAAACTATATAACAAACTATATAAAAATGAAATATATGGAGAATATGAAGAAATAATGTGTATACATATACATAAATATACATATACATAAATGTGTATAGTTTTTAAAGATTGTCCTTAAATTGTCCAGGTGCAGTATGGTGTGTAAATAGTGTATAAAGTTGCACTGTGCTGTGCATGTCCAGAGTTAAAGTGTCCTTAGAATGTCCAGGTGAAGTATGGTGTGTAAATAGTGTATGGAGTGTAGAAATTGTATAAAGTTGCACTGTGCTGTGCAAGTCCAGAGTTAAAGGGTCAGTGACAGTCCAGAATTAAAGTGTTAGTACAAAAAAAGGGGGGGGTGCATAGAACAGTGGGGCTGGAGAGAGAAGACCAGTGTTAGATCCTGGGTGTCTCCTGGTTTAAGATCCGGATGGCCTGCGGGAAGAAGCTTCTCCTCATCCTCTCTGTGCCTGAACGCAACAAAGAAAAGAGTCCATTGTTGGGATGGCTGAGATCTTTTACAATCTTCCTGGCTCTGGTCCGGCACCGCGAATCGACTCTGTCGAAGTTGTGTTATTATATCGGTTTAATTAAAGTTTTTCTAAAAAAAATGTAAACTAGAAGCAGCACTCTCAAATACAGGCACCGAGCCAAAGCTACGTAACGATGAGGCTCACAAAGTTGATGAAAACAAAACAAATCTGTCAGGTATAGCAAGATTTGCATCAGATATGTTGTCTATAAAACAAAATAAATAACATTTTAATTACACTTAACGGCTGGTTAATCGAGAGTAGTTTCAGTCTCCATTATGATGTGAATTTTGGTCAGACTTCGTTGTGAAATGTAGGCAGGGCTTACTACTATATAGAGAAGGATCTCCTATATATCGAAGGTGACTAGCGTCTGAAGCGGCTAGAAGCATCACTTTATATCTTTTCATTTAGTGCCGTTCTATCTCTTTCAAATCAAATCCAATTTTATTGGTCACATACACATACATACAGAGTACGACATGCGGTGAAATGCTTTTTACGTCTGTCCGGTATTCGAGTATAAAAAGGAATTTTATTCATTATCTCTGAAGCGCATGTGTGGAAAGGCCGCACTCTTCACAGTAGCCTCATCTACCCTATTCTGTTGTCTCAGTCTCAAACGTGGGCTCTGGAATTGCCAGCCTGCTGTAAACGTCTACACTTGCTTTCACAAGTTTTGTCTCTTTTGAGTTCCTTTATGGCATTCACCACCTCCCATGTTCAAGGGAGGAAATACCCTGGATATTGTCTTCACCCATCCCTCTCCAGCTACATATATGAATGCCACTCCACTTAACATCTTCAATCATCACCTGGTAACCTTTACCATCACCCTGCCTATCCTGCAAAAGAAAAACTACCAACACTTCTCTTGAACTTGTGAATACCTCAACTCAAACTGTACCTTCTCGCACCTCTTCATCTCTTCCTGACCCCAATCTCTTTTTTCCCATTAATGTAAGTGTACTTAGCGCTGATAAGTGAGTGGATGAGGCTATGTTTTAGTCAGCTAGCACATAGGCAACATAAAAACAAAACAAATTCACCAGGAAACTCAACATTTACCTCAGATATGCTAGAAAGTTACAAAATCCAAAGCTGGGTATGACTGAAATGACACTCGTTCCACTTAGCATTGAGTTAAATTGGAATCTGTAAACTTTACAGGTAATCGTATCTCCTAAATCGTACAGGGTTTTAATTTAACTAGTGAACACCATTGTACATTGGAAACTATAAAGAAAAATATATAAAGAAAAACAAGGTAATGACTAAAGCTGTCAGTTTAGCCAGCTAGCACACAGCCATGATGTTTTTTTCACAGCATTAGCGAACAAAACAAAGAATAGTGGCACATTTTCCTCAAATGTGTTGGTAAGTTACTAAAGCTAAACTAGACTAATAAATAGCACTGCCCTCAAGCACAGTACAACAACAATAACACCTAGTCACTCACTTATAAGGCACTTCATAATCTTGCACCACAATACCTTACTCAACTTCTCCAGGTTTACACTCCTTCACGTGCACTCAGAGCTTCATCTTCAATTTCTCTTGTGGTACCTACAGTAGGATTCAACTTACTACTATGGGTGCCAGATCTCTTCCCCTCGATGTTCGCAATAGCGAGTGCTTGTTGACTTTTAAAACGCGTCTTAAGACTTATCTTTTTACACAGGCTTTCTAATATTTTTTTTATTGAGACTTAAATGCACTTTATATATATATATATGTTGTTTGTTTATGTGTTTTGTCTTATGCAGTGACCTGTATATTGCTTGTAAGGTGACCTTGGGTGTTCGGAAAGGCGCCATGAAATAAAATGCATTATTATTATTATTACTAGTCTTTCTGTAGAAACTGATGCAGATAGTATCAGTTTCAGGGTAAAAATGGTTTTAGAGGAAGTGTGTAAACTTACAAGTCCCTGCAGGTTCCCCACATCATAACTGGAATGTATTCCAATCTTTTTTTCCCCCTTCATCTCTTCATGACTCAGTTGTGACAAAGTGTGCTGTTATATCTAGGATGTCTCTTATATCTTGCATATTTTATGTGCAAGCTTCTCCTTGACATAAACCATAACATGTGACATGAAGCTTGCACAGAAAAAAAACACGATGAAGGTACAAAGTCGCTTGCGACTGAGATTGTGGAGTTTGTGGAAAAACACATTTTCCTCAAAGCTTTACAGCTCCCGTGGTTCATGTTACAGCCTGTCAGAGAGTTGTGATTTTCCAGTCTGCTTGTGCTTGAGCAATACATTAAGGTATGCAAGGTTGATTCCTCTCATGTCCATCAGTAGGCTGAACTCATTTATTAACATGAGACGTAAGAAACCGTCGAAAATCTATTATTCAACACTTTTGCCCTCCTGCAGTGTCCATGTTGGTGCGAAGTATTGTCAGAGTATGCAGGATACAGAGATACATTGTCTGTGAGGAAACAAGGTCATGAAGACGTTTCTTTATTCAATCCAAATAAACAAATCCAACCGGAAAAAGCTATTGTCTAGAGGTGGCAAAAACAGCGTGCCAAGGGCTTGGTTTAAAACCAGATCTTCATCTTTGGCTCGTTCACCAGTGTTGATGTGAATCAGACAGCAATGCAATGTATGCTGTGCGTACCGCTTTAAAATAAAGACACGAATGAAACTTACACTTGACAAACAAACAAAATATAATCTAAATGTGGTATCGGCTCACACATACTGTAACTATAGCAACATTAACCTGGTAAACACAACAACAATCACATCGCTGTGACAAAGACAATGACTCAAACACAATGACAATGGTATGAACATATATAAGGCATCTAATACAAGTCCACAAGGATCAGGTGCAATGGCAGGAAATATGAGACCGGTAGCACCACACACAAATATGACAAAGCATAGGATATGGAAACATCTGCCAGCCCACCCTTTGGTGGTCTGGCTTGACACTATCCAAGCTCCTTACACTAGGCTAGGACTGGGTCAAAGACAGGCTGTAGTAACAGGCTAAACAGGGCAAAGGCAAAAACGAATCATTTTGGTATAATAGACAAATATTAACAGGAATATTTTGATAGCTGTTGTCTTAGAGCTAGCTAGGTATTGATGGAGACTGACCATTTAGATGGCTAGCACGAAGCTGCTGATGGAAACAAAGGACAACTCTCAGTAGGAACAACACTGTAGTCTTTCTTAAACAATGTAAACTGTGAGCACCACTAGCAAAAAACAGGCCAAGTCAAAACTGATGAATGAATTAATATAAAAGTTCTGATGAAAAACAAAATACTAACCTGTCCAGTATAGCAAAATTTTCAACATTTTGAAGGTGTAAGCAGTGCAGCTTTCACTGTGCTTTCAGTAGTGTTTGATTCTCTTCTGATAAGGTAGGAATCTGAATTTGGTGTACTATCTAATCTAGAGTTGTCTCATTTGAATTGTAGCCAATTTATTCTCTTAGGTGATTAATCGAGAGTAGTTTCATGTGTGAATTGTAAGCAGGTCTTAATACTATATAGAGAAGGTTATCCTTCTCTAGGGAAGACAAGGACTGGAGGCTATTTTAGTTTAGCAATACTCCAGAGCACTGCGGTGTCCCTGCTTCTAGGTGGCAGGAGAATTGATTAGTAAAGTAACTGATTATTAAGAACATTCTGGATCTAATAGTAGAACAACTGACACACTTTGTATCATATCTCAAAAGCATGGTCATGGTAAAAGGTAGTACTTAGATCAATAATTAATAATATGGACTGCATAGTTTGCATCATAAGCATATGAAGGAGTCTAGTTAGGAGAATGTTTCAATAATAATCATGACTGACTGATTCAATGCTGATTCTTCTCTAACAGCATCTCTTGATATCACTGAACAATTTTAATTAAATTACAATATTATTCATTTAAATGTGACATAGACATAGCATGACCTGTACAAGTATTGACTGTATTGTTATCAGGAATACAGTATTCCCACTTCTAACAAAAAGCACTCTAACTGCTACAGGTTGCTGATGGCTTTCACAATCCCCAGAATGAGAAGATCCTGGCTGCTTCTGCTATCTGGAGCTTGGTCCTGTATTTTCATTCTCACGGTCACTCGGATCATCCAAGAAAAGACAGTGATTAAGTATAGATCGCTGATGTTCGGAAATGATGAATCTCCAGAGGATAAGTGTGACTGCAATAAAATTTTACAGGATGATCATAATGAGCACGACTGCGCTAAGACTCTGACCTTGAAAAAGAGCTTTAAGAACATAACACAGATCACAGATGAACAATATGTCAAGCAGACAGAAGACTGTGAGAAGTTCCGGAAGACTCGTAAATACCTACCGTTCCCATTGAGTGAGGAGGAAGAGGCGTTCCCATTGGCATATTCCATTGTTGTTCACCACAAGGTGCAGAATTTTGAGAGGCTACTCAGGTCCATATACAGCCCTCAGAATTTCTACTGCATACATGTGGACAAAAAAGCCCCTCACTCTACAAGGAAGGCTATCAGCGGCATTGTCTCTTGCTTCGATAATGTTTTCTTAGTCAGTCAGCCTTTGACGGTTGTCTACGCCAGCTGGAGTCGCGTCCAGGCTGATATCAATTGTATGAAGGATCTTTACCAGGTCAACAGCCATTGGAAGTACTTCATCAACCTGTGTGGTCAGGATTTCCCAATCAAAACCAACTTGGAGATGGTGCATATGCTTAAAAAGCTTGGTGGTGCTAACAGCCTGGAGACTGAGACCACACCCCATATTAAGGTATCCAGATGGAAACAAAGCTACCAAGTACAAAATGGCACAATAATGAGAACCAACAAAGAAAAAAGTCCACCACCCTTTGGTCTTAAGGTTTTCTCAGGTATTGCATACATCGTGGTGAGTCGTGAATTTGTGCGCTATGTGCTTGAAGACCCCAAAGCACAGGTGTTGATATCATGGGTAAACGATACCTACAGCCCTGATGAATTTCTTTGGGCTACATTGCAACGTATGCCTGGTGTCCCAGGGTTCATTCGTGCACACTCTAAATTTGACATCACAGACGTTTATAGCATCTCCCGGGTAATCAAATGGGCAGGGCATGAGGGGGGAATTGATGCATTGTATCCTCCCTGTCAGGGTATTCACATTCGGGACGTTTGTGTATATGGAGTTGGGGACCTGAAGTGGATGCTAGAACAGCACCATTTATTTGCTAATAAGTTTGACACAGATTTTGACCCAATTGCCATTCGATGCTTAGAGAAGTACCTCAGACACAAAGCACTAAATCAATCCGTTTATTTCCGTCACGTTCCAAAACCATTGGGGATAATATGGAGTCATATGCTTCGATGAAAATGCTCCACTTTTTGGGTTGAGTTCTCCCATACCGTGTCTTTATGGACGTCATTTTAATACGTCATGCTGGACCAGGTTTGGACTCTTTGGGTTCCAGTGTGTAAAACAGGGAATAAAATTGTATGCTTTGAATTTTGTGGAAACAGTTTGAGAAATGACCACATATGGGTGAAGGATTTTGTGTCTAGTTCTTGCATGCACAATCAGCCACTGATATTTATATGTAATCAACGTCTGATGTTCCGTTGCCACTCCAGTAATTAACATATAATTGTGAAGGGGAAACCAAATGGCTGATTTTGACATTGTGCCTGTACTTTTTTTAGCTTTCTTTTCTTCATAGTACTGTTTTCCCTTTTTTTTGGTAGAAGGCACATGTTATAGTTCATAATAATAATAATTCTTAAATAGATTCTTCCTAGCTAGAAATTTACAGATTAAAGCTGTATTTATTTTTTTCCACTGAAAAGGTGTCACTCATGTCTACACACCCAATATGGTTTCGTAGATATTATGTTATGTCATATTTATGATACAGCAATCAAATTTATGTGGCAATAAACAGTAGGAGTGGTGAGAAAAAAAAAACTGTGCTATGATTCTCCACGTTGCTTTGTTCAATGTTTTATTTTTTCACCGTCGCATATTACAAAACAACAATTTTATGAAAAATTTAGCTTTATGAAAAATTTTATGCAAAATTAATTTTCTTGATTAACAGGGAATTGAACGAGAAGTGCAAATGTATTTATTGCGTTATGTACAGTAAGAAACTGCAGTGTTGTATAAAGTACTAGAAAGCAATACTTGAGTAAAAGTACAAATATCGTACTAGAAAAAGACTTTGGTAGAAGTGAAAGTCACCTTTTAGAATATTACTCAAGTAAAAGTCTTAAAGTATCTGATATTTACTGTACTTAAGTATCAAAAGTCATTTTCTGATATTTAATGTACTTAAGTATTTGAAGTAAAAGTAAAAACTTAAATTTCAGTGATTTTCGGTAGGCATAAGATCAGGGGCGGTTCTAGGGTTTCATCTTTAGGGGTTTTATCCCTCATTGAGAATTTAAAACAAGAAGAGTTTTATATTATATATTATATGACTACATAGTAAGCCAAAAGTTATGGTATTATTAAATGGCAAAAGTGCACACCAAAACATTTATGCATGATGTAATGATGCCAGTCTTGAATCAAATCAGTTCATGTCTGTGTGCATTCTCTACAAACAGTGTGTCCGATGAATGCAGTCATTAATAAACAAATATTCACAAGACAAAGACCAAATCAATAAATGTTATTTTTATTTAGTATTGATATTGCATTAATATTTTGTTTGTGCTATCAATTCTGGTAATAAGAATAGTGACATTTCACTGCTTTTGTTTGCTTTTGGTTGCCGCCGTTATAGATAAATGCCTCCAGCTCTGACTGCGCGTGCACGATGCGCGCTCCTGTGCTTCTCCGTAGGGCGTGCAGACGTGCTTAATGCAATCGAATCTACAGTAGGAGCAGTGCTTCACCAAACCTCCCTTATTGCAGTCGCAGACATTTCTTCTGATTTTATTTTGTAGTAACGAGTAACGAAGATGCTTATTGGAAATATAGCGGAGTAAAAGTATACATTTTATCTAGGAAATGTAGTGGAGTAAAAGTGAAAGTTTACATAAATTTAAATAGCGAAGTAAAGTACAGATACGTGAAATTTCTACTTAAGTACAGTAACGAAGTATTTGTACTTCGTTACATTACAACAGTGTCCTACACACAAACACCAAGAACATCCACACATACGCACACACACACACATCTCAGTGCCACAAGTCCACCAAGCATGAGCCAAATGTAATTTTATGTGGCCCAAATATGGCACACCTCTTCTTTGAAAGAAATGAACCAAAGGAGTGCCATAACTCCACCAAACATGAGACAAATAATACAATTTAATGTGGCCCAAATATGAGCCTTATATGCAATTTTAGTATGGTTGAGTTCTGTTAAAATCTATTGGCCCATATGTGCCACACATGCAGCTGACAGTATGTAAAAGTCTTATTAACTTAAAGGTAAATGAAACACTCAACAACAAATGTACTCAAAACAAATTACTTCAAAACAAGTGTTTAAATAATTACAGCTTTAAGAGTAAACATAAGAATACATTTAAGGATGTATTCAACTCAGAGTAGTAAAAATCACAGAAAAAAAATACAAAAAAAAAATCAGATTAACTTGTACAGAGAACTTAAATTCAGAAATTGAGCTTTTTTGTGCCTAATGAGGGTCGGCAGTGTTTTGTCGGGCCTCGTGTTTCTTCATTCGCTCCCTCCTACCCCCCTCTCGGTCTCTGCAATAAAGATGAATTTAAATAATGCTAGCAGCAATACAACCTGGAAGTTAGAGCTGGAGGATAATGGGGGGGGGGGATAATTTAATATAAATTTCCTCCTTTAATATTTTAATTGCAATAATTAACCACCTCTGATTGACCAAAAAAAATTTTTCCAGTATATTTTCGAAAGGAATTGCAAATTGTATTTTTCAATATGTTGGCCATAATAATACCATAATTTCTTATGACAAATGATTTAGGTTTTGTTTTTAGAATTCTTTTCACCAACTGGTTAAAATTTACACTGGATGTATTCTGTTTTAAAAAAAGACATGCATGACTTTCAGTGCATGAGAGAGATTCCAAGGGACCGTCTGCAAAGTGCAAATCCCGAAAAGCGAATACTAAAAAACAGTCAATAACCACCGTAATAAACTGGACTGTCACCAAATTCAGCTCACACATCACTGATGTCCTGATAGTTATACTACAACACTTACTTGGGGGAAATATTTACATATTAAAAAAAAAAAAAAAAAAATGATACAAAAAAAAGACATTTCTTCTAAGTTGACTGTTTTTAGTATTCGCTTTTCGGGTTTTGCACTTTGCAGACGGTCCCTTGGTTCGCACATAGAGACATGTATTTTTTCCACCGTGGAGGAAAGCTGATTTTGAGGAAAATTGGGTTGTAGCTGCCTCTCTACATTACTACGATAGAAAAGAGGTGTTAGTTGTGTAGTAACAGCGTTTAGCTCAGGAGTTATTGACTTGGGAAACTCCAATCTGTGAATATGCGGCCAACTTTACTTAAGTACTGTTGATTTACAGCCAAAAACATCGGAATTTAAAACGCCAAACCAGCGGAGCCCTAGCAGACATTAAACTGCATTGTTAAACTGAGGAAAATATTAGCTAATTTGACCCCTTCCTCAATTAAACTAATAACTAAACGCTTAATAACATGCAATATTGACACAATGCTGCATATTTCAATTATATGACTGTAAAGTGCTAATCACTTACCTGAACGTAGCTTACACAGTCGTGAGGAAAGCAGAAATGCCCGAGTCTCAGTCACATTCGCGCCATAGTCTCGCTCCACCAATAGGAGGGAAGGTGCATAGCAACCTGAGGTGTGGGACGGAGGATGTCTGCCGCACTTGATTTCAGGATTCCTGTGTTTTTCCGCGTATAAGCCAAAAGTTTACCACAAGTCCGTGTTTCTCACTGTGTGCCATAGCTCAACCACATATGGTTCTCATGTGTTTGTTGTTATCTGGGCAATATACCTCAAAATGTGTTGTGAACCAAGAGAGCATTTCCCGCCAATTTTAAAGTTATGGCACAACAAATATGGCCACAATTTGGCCCATATCTGTATAGCCATGCCACATCTAGGCCATATGTGCCAGATAATACCCACATGTGGCCCAAACGTAATTGCTATCTGGGAATGATCACACACACACATAACCATACAGAAGACAACCTGTAGTACACTTACACTATACACTGTACACTTACCTGTATGTTTTGTTTACTTGTTATGCATTTTGAATATGCAATTTTTGTTGTCTCCTTTGTTTTTTCTTTTCTCCCTTTGTTATTGTTGTTGAGACAGACACACAGATGTAGTGTGTGAGAGAGAGAGACGGAGACAGACAGACAGACAGATGTAGTGTGACAGTGAGGGGAGAAGGAGAGAGACAAACACAGACAGACAGACAGATGTAGTGTGTGACAGAGGTTGAGCAGAGAGAGAGAGAGAGAGAATGAGACAAACACAAATGTAGTATGTGACAGAGAGAGACACAGAGACAACAACCTCCCTAAAAAGTATGTGTGTAATTCTTTGCAGGTTCACTTGTAGCATCTCCGACCCCAGTCACTGAGAAACCCAGACTCAGGGTCAAAATAAAGTGACATTTGATCTTTTCACCTTCTGTCATACTTTGCAACCAAGACTGATCCACGATCAGTGAGATGAGCTGGTGTAGCATGAATACTGTTGGTTTTGTTTCGATATGCAACTTAAATGTTAATGTGCGGTTTTGAATTCTGGAAAACGAATGAGCGTTTCTATTGTAACCGCTCATTCGTAGGAACCTGTCTGTGTATGTTCCTCGTAAAAGATATTTTGAACTTTTCTGTAAGAACATGTTTATTTAGATTTGTAAAGTTCATCGTGACAAACTTTGATGTTGGCTTTGACGTCCAAGTATTCGCAAAGGCCGGTGCTTTTTGGAGATGAGTGGACATAAGGGTAGGTGTTACTTTTGGAAGCAACCTTTTTGGAGACGAGCATGTGATGTGACGTCATCCGAATACTCTTGAGGAAGTTTCCCACATTAGGCTGAGTGCTTTGATATGTCACATGTCCATGTTGTAAAAAGTTTTTTGATTTTGCATAATTTGGGGGCGGGGCTGCGGCACAACCCAAAAGGCCGGTCGGTACACCAATTTAAAACTTTGTTCAGAGTATCACCCTAAAGGAGCTGGCCGAGTTTGGTGTAGATAGTTCAAAAGCTTGCCAAGTTTTAAACCTCAAAATTTTCCAGTCTGCTTGTTCTTGAGCAATACATTAAGGTATGCAAGGTTGATTCCTCTCATGTCCATCAGTAGGCTGAACTCATTTATTAACATAAGACGTAAGAAACCGTCAAATTTCTATTATTCAACACTTTTGCCCTCCTGCAGTGTCCATGTTGGTGCGGAGAATTGTCATGTATGCAGGATACAGGTATACATGGTCTGTGAGGAAACAAGGTCATGAAGACGTTTCGGGCATCAAAGGATATACACAAAACAGACATAAAATAATTTATGTAAATAACTCCAAGATTGGTCCCAGCTCTCCAAGATGTTAACAGCCAACTCACAGTAACTATATTAGCTAGTTCCCTAGCATGTGGAGGCCCTTAAAGCACAAGGTGGCATTTCCCTGATAATTCACACTGAAAAGCAAAAAAACACAAATTTAAATAAAACTAACAAATCAAAACCTTCACTCATAACCACCTCAAGAAAAACATAGCAAACATAGACCTCACACAAGAAAAGGCCCACACACGTGCGGAAAGCAAGCACTAATAAATCAAGCTGGCGACATAAGGCTGGTATAAAGGTATAAAAAAACAGGAAAAAGAAATACAAAAAAACAAAAACCCCAGCCAACCGGACTCGTACACAAACAATCCACACAATACACGTGCTGCCACCATGCAGCACACACCTCTGAGACCGGCCAGCTAGGGAACCAAACAAAACAATACAGGAGAAACAGCAACTGACTTAAATCTGGAACAAAAGAAAACAAAATTAACAATACATCCTATACTTTATTAAAACATTAAATATTTAAAACCCCGGGTACCAACTGCACAATCTCAATTTAATTAACATTTACATTAAACATTAACACATTTACCTTCTTTGGCAGATGGCAGATAGCAGATATAACCAACAGTCAATGTTTGAGCATTTATTCAAATCAGCAGCTGTCAACATGCAGTCAGCATTACTTAAATCATCTGCATCTCATCTAGGGCAAATTCAGACACAGCCAAACAAAGCCACATTAAATCCCATGTGCCTTTTAAAACGAGGCCCAAAACTTCAAAATAAATATCCATAAATAACCAGTCAGCCTACCTCATCTGGGCCAAATTCAGACACAGCCGAACAAAGCCACATTAAATCCCATGTGCTTTTTAAAACAAGGCCCAAACTTCGAAGCCTCTTCCCAGTGCCTGCTTAAAAAGTCTTTGGAATAATTGGCCTGCCACACCCCCCCTACTGGTAGGCACTTGCCTGGTTACATTCGGCTCGTTCACCAGCATTGATGTGAATCAGACCCAAATGCAGGCTTCCAGTGTGTACCGCTTTAAAATAAAGACACGAATGAAACTTACACTTGACAAACAAACAAAATATAACCTAAACATGGTATGCTATCCCAGGTCCTTACACTAGGCTAGGACTGGGTCAAAGAAAGGCTGTGGTCTAAACAGGGCAAAGGCAAAAACTAATCATTTTGGAATAATAGACAAATATTAACAGGAAACTAATTTGAGGACTATTTTGATAGCTGTTGTCTTAGAGCTAGCTAGGTATTGATGGAGACTGACCATTTAGATGGCTAGCACGAAGCTGCTGATGGAAACAAAGGACAACTCTCAGTAGGAACAACACTGTAGTCTTTCTTAAACAATGTAAACTGTGAGCACCACTAGCAAAAAACGGGCCAAGTCAAAACTGATGAATGAAATAATAAAATAAAAAAAACTAACCTGTCCAGTATAGCAACATTTTCAACATTTTGAAGGCGTAAGCAGTACAGCTTTCACTGT
The DNA here is from genome assembly GCF_022655615.1 of Tachysurus fulvidraco. Lineage (NCBI taxonomy): Eukaryota > Metazoa > Chordata > Actinopteri > Siluriformes > Bagridae > Tachysurus > Tachysurus fulvidraco. Next base: position 23,919,530 of record NC_062531.1, on the reverse strand, counting down.
GCTTTCAGTAGTGTTTGATTCTCTTCTGATAAGGTAGGAATCTGAATTTGGTGTACTATCTAATCTAGATGAACTAACTGTAGCCAATTGTATTTATTCTCTTAGGTGAATTGTGGGGAGGTCTTAACTATATACAGAAGGTTATCCTTAAGGTAGAGAAGGTTAGAGATGTAGAAAGTGAATTAACAATGCTCTGCCACCTGCCACATTCATCCTTGGTACTTATAACATGGCAGGAAGGTGTTATTTAAGTTAATATCAAATCCAATAGTGAGGGGAGATTTCAGTTTATATTACAGTATATGTTTACGTTTAGCAGTACATTTAGTAGGTCAGTGTTTTTACAAAAGAAATCTTTAGAAACAACCAGATCCACAGGTATTCGAGGTTCTTAATAGATTGATACCTATAAATTTATATACATTCAGTGCTAGGTACAGGTTTGGCAAGGACTATGGAAAAGGAAATGCAAACTGTGGGAATGCGACCTGTTGACTCTCTGCAGTGGTGTGCAATATTGGTGAGACGTACATCAACAGATACTGTAAACACAATAGGCTGCACTCAGTAACTTGTTTAATTGTAACACTGGCTTTCAAAGGAATAGACTGGAGGCTGTTTTAGTTTAGCAATACTCCAGAGCACTGCGGTGTCCCTGCTTCTGAGGTGGCAGGAGAATTGATTAGTAAAGTAACTGATTATTAAGAACATTCTGGATCTAATAGTAGAACAACAAACACACTTTGTATCATATCTCAAAAGCATGGTCATGGTAAAGGATAGTACTTAGATCAATAATTAATAATATGGACTGCATAGTTTGCATCATAAGCATATGAAGGAGTCTAGTTAGGAGAATGTTTCAATATATGATGCAATGGTCAGAAAATTCTGCGTTAAATATCCAGGAACAAATAGGAAACAGGAACTGCAGAAAGGTATAATGAAGGCTTTGTTAGATACCTAATGGATTCAAATGGTGCTACAGTTACAGAAAAAGGTGTGCCTAAGTTTAATTTTGAAGGTGTGCCTCGATAATAATCATGACTGACTGATTCAATGCTGATTCTTCTCTAACAACATCTCTTGATATCACTGAACAAATTTTATTAAATTACAATATTATTCATTTAAATGTGACATAGACATAGCATGACCTGTACAAGTATTGACTGTATTGTTATCAGGAATACAGTATTCCCACTTCTAACAAAAAGCACTATAACTGCTACAGGTTGCTGATGGCTTTCACAATGAGAAGATCCTGGCTGTTTCTGCTATCTGGAGTTTGGACCTGTGTTTTTATTCTCATGGTCGCTCGGATCATCCAAGAAAAGACAGTGATAAGTGACAGTGACAAGTATAGATCGCTGATGTTCGGAAATGATGAATCTCCAGAGGATAAGTGTGACTGCAATAAAATTTTACAGGATGATCATAATGAGCTCGAATGCGCTAAGATTCTGACCTTGCAAAAGAGCTTTAAGAACATAACACAGATCACAGATGAACAATATATCAAGCAGACAGAGGACTGTGAAACGTTCCTGAAGACTCCTAAATACCTACCGTTCCCATTGAGTGAGGAGGAAGAGGCGTTCCCATTGGCATATTCCATTGTTGTTCACCACAAGGTGCAGAATTTTGAGAGGCTACTCAGGTCCATATACAGCCCTCAGAATTTCTACTGCATCCATGTGGACAAAAAAGCCCCTCACTCTACAAGGAAGGCTATCAGCGGCATTGTCTCTTGCTTCGATAATGTTTTCTTAGTCAGCCAGCCTGTAGTGGTGGTCTACGCCAGCTGGAGTCGCGTCCAGGCTGATATCAATTGTATGAAGGATCTTTACCAGGTCAACAGCCATTGGAAGTACTTCATCAACCTGTGTGGTCAGGATTTCCCAATCAAAACCAACTTGGAGATGGTGCATATGCTTAAAAAGCTTGGTGGTGCTAACAGCCTGGAGACTGCGACAACACCCTATTATTTGGCATCCAGATGGAGCCAAAGCCACCAAGTACAAAATGGCACAATAATGAGAACCAACAAAGAAAAAAGTCCACCACCCTTTGGTCTTAAGGTTTTCTCAGGTATTGCATACATCGTGGTGAGTCGTGAATTTGTGCGCTATGTGCTTGAAGACCCCAAAGCACAGGTGGTGATGTCATGGGTAAACGATACCTACAGCCCTGATGAATTTCTTTGGGCTACATTGCAACGTATGCCTGGTGTCCCAGGGTTCATTCGTGCACACTCTAAATTTGACATCACAGACATTTATAGCATCTCCCGGGTAATCAAATGGGCAGGGCATGAGGGGGGAATTGATGCATTGTATCCACCCTGTCAGGGTATTCACATTCGGGGAGTTTGTGTATATGGAGTTGGGGACCTGAAGTGGATGTTACAACAGCACCATTTATTTGCTAATAAGTTTGACACAGATTTTGACCCAATTGCCATTCGATGCTTAGAGAAGTACCTCAGACACAAAGCACTAAATCAATCCGTTTATTTCCGTCACGTTCCAAAACCATTGGGGATAATATGGAGTGATTTGTTCAGATGAAAACGCTCCACTTTTTGGGTTGAGTTCTCCCATACCGTGTCTTTATGGACGTCTTTTTAATACGTCATGCTGGACCAGGTTTGGACTCTTTGGGTTCCAGTGTGTAAAACAGGGAATAAAATTGTATTCCTTTGAATACCAAATGGCTGATTTTGACATTGTGCCTGTACTTTCTTTAGCTTTCTTTTCTTCATAGTACTGTTTTCCCTTTTTTTGGTAGAAGGCACATGTTATAGTTCATAATAATAATAATTCTTAAATAGATTCTTCCTAGCTAGAAATTTAGATTAAAGCTTTCATTTATTTTTTTTTCCATTGAAAAGGTGTCACTCATGTCTACACACCCAATATGGTTTGCTAGATATTATGTTATGTCATATTTATGATACAACAACCAAATTTATGTGGCAATAAACAGTAGGAATGGTGAGAAAAAAAAAATAACTGTGCTATGGTTCTCCATGTTGCTTTGTTCAATGCTTTATTTTTTTCACCGTCGCATATTACAAAACAACAACGTAGAAAGCAAAAAGCACATTAAGACTAGCTATTTTATGCGAAATTAATTTTCTTGATTAAAAGGGAATTGAACGGGAAGTGCAAATGCGTTATGTACAGTAAGAAAGACTCAAACTTAACTCAGCAATATCCCTTCGTGTGTATCTCGAAAATATTAGAATATTTTGAATCACATTTTGAATCGGACTTGATCACAGGTGGAAGATTTACGTGCACTTTTAACCGTATACTTTGTAAACATTCTCAGATTATGATCATTTTATGACAAAGAGATTAGTTTTGATTGGTATTGATTAATGGTTTAATGGTCTCCAGAGAATAAATTTCTCCTCCGGTGCTTATGATTTTATTTTTAGGCCATCCTTAAAAATATTCTTGTTTGCCGTAACCCGACCGACCCTGTCAATTTAGAACCGACTCAATTATAATTTTTAAAAATTCTTTTTTTTTTTTTTGCATTGATTCCGACCGACTTGCCGGTTGTAAATTTGTGTTAAGACCGACCTTTTTTTTACTCTTCTAACAACTAATACAAAAGCAATAAAATAATATTAACGGGTTCGGGCACCATAATAAATTTTAAAAAATGATTCAAACAGCTCGACACCGCTTTAACTTGGCACGAAGTTCTGGATAAATTTTGTCCAGCATCAAAATAAGGTTTGCGATGATGCGCCCAAAGGCACGGGTTGAAGACCCAGTCAGTGACGTCACGATATGCTAATTTGTTTAGAGTCATACCTTACGTAATCACCATCACCAAAATTGTTTTTTTTTTTTTTTACAATGAAACTTGGAAAAAAAAATAGACCTACCGACCGTTTTGGGTTTTTTTTTGTTTTTTGTTTTTGCTGTTACTGCAAACCAAAATATTTTTAAGGATAGCCTTATGTTGTTGTTGTTGTTGTTTTTTTACTGCTATGCATGAGTTTGTGTGTGTTGGTGGAGATAAAGTATCTATTATCTATTTAAGTAATTAATTTTTGTTTGAAGGAAAATTTTCCATGTTATATATATTTATATATTATATATTTTCCAATATTTGCACTTAAGTTTAATTGACCTTTTTCTGTGTGTGTACATCATAGTGGGTAGGATTAGAAATATTCTGGAGCTTATTTTAAGTTTAAACTTTAATGCAGTTTAATTAAAAATGTTTGGGTTGTAAAATAAAAGTGTTAAAAATGTATTAATTTCTCAGTCATTATTTCAAAGTTCTGTTGAATTTCATTCAAAGGGGTGCACTCTCTCTCTCTCTCTCTCTCTCTCTCTCTCTCTCTCTCTCTCTCTCTCTCTCTCTCTCTCTCTCTCTCTCTCTCTCTCTCTCTCTGAGCTCCAGAACGACTAGACATAGGAACAGTTTTTTCCCTCAAGCAATCCATCTGATGAACAATTAACACCATGGAACACACAACTCCTAATATTTGCACTATGTATACCTCAATTGCACATTTCTTACTTGCACTCTGTACATACATGCATACATATTGTCTGTACTGTTTACTTCAACTGCACATTTCACAATCGCACATGTGTACATACAAATTGTATATATTGTATACTTATTTGCATATGTATATTTCAAATGTAAATGTGTACATACAATCTCTTCTATACTGCACATGACATCCTGTTACACTGTGGAGATTATGTCACTAAAACAAATTTCTCACATGTGTAAACATGCCTGGCAATAAAGCTGATTCTGATTTTAGGGTAAGTTTCTTGAGAACTCGAAACTGGTTTCTTTGCATCAATTAAGCAAACACTTAAACATAAACGAAAGCTAATCATCGGGCAAGATCAGACGAGATCTGAATAAGAGGCTTGCTGAGGCTAGTACATATCGGATGCCACGTGAACCTGAATCTACTTTTTTTGTTTATTTACTTATCAAAACTGCAACGTGAAAATATATTTCAAGACATTATACTGCCATTTATAAACATACAATACACATGTGACAACTAAAGAAAGTTAAGGTGTGTGTGTGTGTGTGTGTGTGTGTGTGTGTGTGTGTGTGTGTGTGTGTGTGTGTGTGTGTGTGTGTGTGTGTGTGTGTGTTTATTCCCAGGTTTGGTAGCTGCAGGGATCTTTATTATCTTGCTGCTGGCCCTCTACACTGCCTTGTGGAAATGCATGGTGTCTCCCCCACAAAGGTGTGTGTGTGTGTGTGTTTGTGTGTGTGTGTTACGAACCCCACTTTCAACAATGCTTGTAGAGGAGGGGGGCAAGTAACATTGAAAGGACAGTTTTGTCGGTTTATTAATTAGCTGCACTCACGCATCACAGGCAACTAGAAATTAACACAGACTATTCATGAACACACACCAAACAAACACACAGCACAAGAGGAGAATACAAATGAAACCAAAAAAAAAAAAAAAAAACACAGCGTATCAGCAACGGCTGGACAACAAGACGCACACACGAAGCTCAGTTCAATACAAGACGTAAGCATGAATATGACGGAAGAAAGAGCTTCCCCTCAAGTGTGTGCCGTGCTCACTGAGAGCTAAAGCCAGGGGCCGGGGCCGGGGCCGGGGCCTGGCGACTGGGGTTCTGAGTGGAAATAGTGCAAACTCAGCCCCCCTCTTAGCACGTACTCTCCCCTTTTATCTCCACCCTGCGCGTCAATTATGAATGGCTGCAGGTGTGCAGGGGCAGAGCCTAACCTCAGGAAAAAGGAAAAGACCAAGTTAATATAAATTGAAACACACCACACTAAAATAAGAATAAAGGCTTAGGCCGTAGCTCTGTGTGTGTGTGTGTGTGTGTGTGTGTGTGTGTGTGTGTGTGTGTGTGTGTGTGTGTGTGTGTGTGTGTGTGTGTGTGTGTTGGTTGGTTGGTTGGAATAATTTGAATAACTGTTTTGTTTGAACTACCCTGTCCTGTTTTTTAAACAATCTGTTTTTTTCCAGGGGGAAAAGGAACCGGATCTTAAAGGGAAGAAAAACAACATTTTTATAAGCAAACTTTTTTCAGGGACGTTATGGAACAGAAGTTGTGGTTTATTAAAACAAAAAATTCTCAAATGACCTGCAATGTTCTTCAGGAATTAGACTGTGTGTGCACTAGCCAGGGGAAGAAAACAGAAGTGCACTATCAACTCCACTAGATGGCAGCACTGTGTATGATTTGCTGGAGTTTTCTGGCCTTCTGGATTGAAATAAAACAATAAAAACACTGTGCTTTATTTCAAGGGAAATTTCAATCACAGCTTTTTCACTTTCCCCCTCAATGCCTTGGAAATGATTATAAAATAATATATATGAAGTGTTAGATGACATAACAGGAACAAAGGGTCGAAGAGCATAAACTCTTCTTGTATGGAATTTCCCTTGGCAGCCAGTGCGATGTATATAAATTATTTCCTTTTGGATAGAATTTAATTACAAGCCCAATCACGTAGTAAGATTTTGGCAGGGCAAACAGAGAGTAGTTAACGAAATCGATCCTGTAGATTCACGCAGCCTATCAGCAACAGTCCAGTCATGTTAGGTCATTACACAGAGTGATGCCAATTAAAGTTGGGGTAATAGAGGTGGGTTAATATATTTTTTTTTAGCACGAATATCTGTAATGAGGTGGAGGAAAAGCTGGATGGATGAATTAAACTTTTCTTCTATTTGAAAAAACTTTGTATTTGGAAAAACATACCATGTTCTAAAGTCATTAGAACATTCAAACTCATTAACGTAGCTGCTGATCTGTCTTAAAGTGTGTGTGTGTGTGTGTGTGTGTGTGTGTGTGTGTGTGTGTGTGTGTGTGTGTGTGTGTGTGTGTGTGTGTGTGTGTGTGTGTGGGTAAAAAATCTAGAAATAGCACTTTACATGCAATGAGTAAGATTTCATCTGAACAGAAACGGCCCCAAAGATGGTGGCAGGGATTTGATGAAGGGAAAGTCAGCAAGTTTTTTTTAAAACAGCATCAGTACACTGGGGTATTTTCTTCCAAACATCCCCTTTGCCCGTGTTAACTCTGCACTCCACACATACTGTGTGAATGTGTGTGTGAATGTGTGTGTGTGTGTGTGTGTGTGTGTGTGTGTGTGTGTGTGTGTGTGTGTGTGTGTGTGTGTGTGTGTGTGTGTGTGTGAGATCCTTCAGAGCACTTGAGCATAGTTCTTATGTTACATGTTAGGAGGTTGGTAAAAAAAAGATTTAACAGTTTTATTCGATTGCGTTTAATATATTCTATACTAATTCAAATGTAGATTCACTTCACTAATAAAGGATTGAGACATTATATTATAATGTGATATTGTTAAAAGCTTTTCATGAAGTCTCATATGTTCATGATATTACACCTTGATTTACTAACTTTCCAAATAAAAAGTATAAGGATTTGTTATGATAGATAGATAGATAGATAGATAGATAGATAGATAGATAGATAGATAGATAGATAGATAGATAGATAGATAGATAGATAGATAGATAGATAGATAGATGGTGAAAAAGGTATGGTATAAATATCTTCTCAAATCTTTGTGCTTTGTGATGATAACTGCTACCTAAGTATATATATGTTACATGTTGCAATCTTCCCTTTCACCTGATGGTGGCGGTAGATTACCTTTGTTAACAACTTAGCTAAACCAACAGAATCGATTTTTTTTATTTTATCCCTCCAAAAACCGGCAGGGCGTAAAGAATATGGGTGCAGGTTTTCATATTAATCAAGCAGGGACCTCACCTGATTTCACCTGTTTAATCAGTGGCTCTAAATAGACGGTTTGTCATCTTCTTGGTTGGATTAACAACCTGCACCCACACTGGACCTTTCCAGATAAGATTGGACTCTGTGCTAAAATCGTTTAATTAACGTGATCAGTGTCATCTGTTCCAAAAGGAAGAGCAAATTTATGAATTTCATCATGTGTGCCTCAATTACAGATGTTAATCGATACCCTCACTGTATTGCGAGCCCGACTAATTCGAAAAAAGTTTGTACACCCCTGGTCTGGTCTGTCTGTATACTTTTGTGACTTTTGGTCTGTCTGTATACTTTTGTGTCTTTAAATTTTTGTGATTTTTAGCTCCAGGCCTCAGTTCCTTATTCCTACGTTTGACCATTTTTATTACTCTGTTAGATTATGGATTACATAAATTACACCAACTGTGGATTTGGTTCATTGTTTTTGGCTGATGCGTCCTTTCTGTATGTCCTCCCTATATATTATATATAAATGCAAGGTAGATTTATGAGGTTACAGTTCACCTTGATAAACACAGTGCAGGCAGGCAGATAATAACGATTGCACAATCGCACACCCACAAATGGTCCGGTCCTGTTACGTCTTTTATTAGATCTCTGTCTTAACGACTATCAGCAGTTTGACTGTTTTGCACTCACATACACAGAGACACAAATAACCAGAGTGCATTTCTCATCAAGATAATCTATTCCATGACACAAACAGCAGGCTCAATTCCATGGAGTGTATGGTAGCAGTAGTGTTTTAGGGGGAAAAAAAGAAGAAGAAGGAAAAAAAAACATTATATGCAAATGTCATGGAGTGACGTAAAATACAGTACAACGAACAAAAGATAAAATGTTTAAAAAAAAAAAAAAGAAGAAGAAGAAGAAGTAATTTCTCTCTCAAGCTTCCACGACTATAATGAAGTGCGAGTGCAGGCTGAGAAGAGAAGGCAAGAGTCAACATACAAGACGAGGTTAACAAGCCTACGTTAAGGCTCTTAGAGGTGACAGTTTGTTTGTCCTGCTCTAACAAATATGTTCTTTAATAAGCAGAATATATCTTGGTGAGTTATGTGAATAAAACCTAGATATATTCAATATCTCACTCTGTGTTCGTGGAGAAATCTGCCGAGGTAGTTGTTAGTAGTTTTAGCTAAGCTAGTTGATTAGCTTCCTCAGAGCCAAAATGTGTTTTTATGTGAAATTCTGAAATATGCTTAAATTCCAAACTGCTGCTCATGTCATTTCCTACAGCAGCTAAATTAGATGTGTGCTAAGTGGCTAACGGTATAAAGGCTAACTTTGCAGCCATCTTTTTAACCTTGACAAAAGTTGCTGTATGGTCTAAAACTATTGAAATGTGAAAAAATGAAATGCTTTGCTTCGGTGGTTAGCTGATGCACAAGTATAGCTAGTAAACCTATAAGCTAGTTAGTTTATGTCATAGTTTTGTTAGAGATGTTAGTGCACCTCTTGCAATCTAAAAAAAAAAATTAGCATCTATGTACGACAAATAAAACGAGTAATTCTTACATCGTGTAGATCACAAGTTAAAAATATCGAAAAGTTAAAAAGTCGATGCTTCGTCTCAGTGCTTAGGTGAAAGATATGGAAAATAGAAGCACTAGCATTGCTAACAAAATGATTAGCATGTTCATTTAAGTATAGCTTTGTTAGCATTGCAAGTGTATCTATGTTTCCGTCTAGTTAATGAACTAGCACCATCTGCTCTTAGCTAAATTTTATGTTTCTATCTATCTAACATCTATATATCTGTAAATATCACATCAAGTCAAGTAGCATGTGATTTGTTTTATAAACCACATAGCAGAATAGTGTTATTAAAAGCTCCATTTAATGATTGTAGCCTTCACAAAATCTATTTTTTAATCCTTTAAGGTCCATAGCTACTAGTGTTTATTAGCAAACGCTAACAATTAGCAGCTGCATTTGACTAGCTGTTAATTGTAATTGCCCAAAGACCTCCAACTTCTTTACATCTGTGTGTGCAAATGTAAGCATCTGATGCATCTTGTCTGTGACTACTTTTCATTATTCATTTACAAATTAATATATAAAAATAATAATATATGTTCCGGCAGGTGGCGTGATGTGGAAATTGAAGCGATATTACTCTTTCCTAGCCCAACATTTCTGCTTAGAAAATGTATGTTAGAGCAGTTAAATCATGTGAAAAAAAAGCTTTATCCGTATAAAGCAGTACTCCTGACCCTTATATTGCACTAGTGTGTATACTGACAGAGTCCTGTAAGTTAACAAACCATCCTTTTCTCTCTCTGCTAACGATCTGGAAGCAGGAGGAAGAGCAGCAGAACAGGAAGGTCATCCTATGACTGTTAAAACTTGTAGCTTGTGCTCGGTTCTGGTGTCATTTCCTGCTCCTGCGTTTCCGGTGCTGGCGGAGCGGTGTCAGGCTGCGTCGTGGCATAGTCGGGCTCAGAACTGACGTGATTCTCGGTCCTTTCAAAGCCGCCGTTGTCGTAAACTGCTTTGTCGCACTGCACTAACTCTATGGCTTTTTTGTTCTGCAGCTCCAGCAGCAAGGCCTTGTTTACAGACGGACCTGAACAGAAACACAGCAGAGCTTTCAGTGAACATCTGGAGTTTACAGAGATACTATGTTCTCGTGTGAATCCATTTAGTTATATAAAGTAAGTATTGCATAGAAACATAGCTGCCACAGACAGCCACAAACTCCCAGCAACCATCAGCACTTCCATGCTCACAGTCACTTGTCTTTTAGCTGTTTTCACCTGTGCTCAAATATGTGTTATGTATTTTTGGTGTCCGAACTTTATAAACACTCTGGTTTAGATCTCAGACACGGATTGTCTGCTGTTCCCGTGATCAACGTCCCAATACCTTTGCCTTGTTCGTATTTTTTGGGACTGTTCCAATATTTTCTATATGATCACATCCAATAGCTAGAGTACTAGATTTTAAGGGGAAAAAACTGTGTGTGTGAGTGTATGTGTGCATCATACCAAAGAAGCTGAGCAGTACAGGCAGGAAGATGAGGCCATGTGCCATCCCCAATAGCGTGATGACTAGATTCAGCCGGAAGAAGAAGATCTGAATGAGCTGAGCTTTAGCAAACGCCAGCACAATGATTCCAGGCAGGTTGGTCATAGCGACGCCCGCGAACACCTGTCACATATGACGCACAGCACATGAATCAGCAAACACAGCCTCAGAAGAAATCAGCAGCAGGTTTACTAAACACACCACAAAAATGTTAACAGTGTACTGTATCTTTTTAAATACTGAGCAAGGTATTTGTTTTACACAAACAAATTCTTGGTGCATTGTAGGTAACTGAAGGACTTACCGCGCTGCCCATCCTAGCTGTAGCATCTTTGGCTCTCTCTACTTTAGTGGGTAAAGTGCTCAGAGCAAAGGACCGTGTTATATGAGATACAAACTCCACTGAAATCCCCACAGCCTGGAGAAAGTTACACAGGACACACCATGATGATCACCATGATGGACAAATAATGACACAACACCATCATCCCTGCTCAGTTTACTGTCATGGTCTTGGGATTATCATAGTTGTAGTGTTGAAAAAGAATCTACAGCTACGCTTGAAACGCTTGTAACATTGAGAACATTATCTTCTGTAAAGCATGGTGGTGGTAGCATACTGTTGTGTGGACAATATTCATCAGCATGGACTGAGAAACTGATCAGGGTTGAAGGCAAGTGTCAGTGCAGTGTTAACATTTTGCATACTGAATATACAGTATATATACAGTTTGTACGCATAACAAATGTTCCTTTCCACTCACCGTGACGAGGTTGATTAGCGAGACGGCATTGTAGTCGATGCTCCACAGCGTCATGACACCCACTGTATCCACGGTGATCATCACTATGGTGAGGAGGTTGAGGAGGCCTGAGCACAAGTCCATGCCGAGCAGGATGCAGCACACCACGAAGGTAGGTAACAAACAGAGCGCGAGGTTCACCAGGCCTTCATATACGATGCTAGTGTACTGTTCGTAGTACACGTACGTTATGCTGCGGAGGAGATGGGGCACGAGGGTCACAATATGCTCGCTATTATGTCATTATTACTCAAATACAGGCAAATTCATACAGTTCACCAACATGACTGTTAAGCATTTTAAAAGATAGCAACTAAATTGTCATAATATCTTTTATGTAACCTACTTAATGGAGCGGGACACAAGATATACCCATTGAAATCTTTTGTCGACTAAAGTATGTCTACAGAAACACTGCTTTCCTAAATGTTTGGTTCAAAATGATGCTTGTCACTTGACACGGAAAAAAATATTTTAAAAAAACAAAAAACAAAAAAAACATTCAGTAGATGGTGGTATAGTTCCAGATTCATGTTGACCTCATTCATTCATTTTCTACCGCTTATCCGAACTTCTCGAGTCACGGGGAGCCTGTGCTCAGGTGTCATTGGGCATCAAGGCAGGATAGACCCTGGATGGAGTGCCAACCCATCGCAGGGCACACACACACTCTCATTCACTCACACACTCAAACACTACAGACAATTTTCCAGAGATGCCAATCAACCTACCATGCATGTTTTTGGCCCGGGGGAGGAAACCTGAGTACCCGGAGGAAACCCCCGAGGCACGGGGAGAACATGCAAACTCCCTACACACAATGCGGAGGCGGGAATCGAACCCCCAACACTGTAGGTGTGAGGCGAACGTACTAACCACTAAGTCACAGTGACCCCCACCATGTTGACCTCACTTTTTAAGATAGTTTTTCAGCTTATTAATTCTCAATTAGAGCTCTAAGAATCATAGGTTTATAATAATGCACTTAATCTAATAAATTATGTAAATTCATAATTTAATTATTAATCATTTATAAAAGTAAATGCATGTGATGTAAGTCTCCACAGAAAATACTTCTATTAAACAATTAACTGTGACTTAACTGTGACATTTCTATATATATAACATTTCTCCATGTTACATTTCTACATGTCTGTATGTTACAATTCTATATATGAACCTTTCTATTTTTGTAGCCTTTCTGTATGTTACTTTTATATAAGTGTTCCTATATGTAAAATTTCTATGTATGATATTTATTTAAGTTATATTTTTATATATGTAACTTTCCATGTTACATTATTATATGTTATTTTTCTATATATGGAATAGTTCTATATGTTATATGTTACATTTCTACATATGAACATTTCTATATATGTAACATTTCTATATACGATATTTTCCATATGTTACAATTATATATAATTTACAAAAAATTAATAATATTAATTATTAGTAATATTTTTTTAATATTAGTAATATTTTTATCTATGAACATTTCCATGTTACATTTCTACATATGTAACATTTCTATATGTCACAATTTTATACATGAATAGTCCTACAGTACATTTGTTACCTTTCTGTTATACTTATATACGTTACGTTTATAAATATGCGTTCCTATAAGTGTAACATTTCTTTATATTATATGTATGTTAGATTTTTGTTACATTTCCGCATATGAATATTTCTCTAAATATAACATTTCTATCTATAAACTGATAAATATTCAATATCAAATTTGTTTTCGAGATCTAATGTCGTAATGAACTCGTCCTTGCACGTTTTAGCTTTCTACACTCTGCATCAGCACACGTGTTTGCATAATGCTTCATATCTTATCATAGGGTAACAGTATCACGGTTAGAGATATAGAGAGAGCGATATAAATATATATAGAGAGAGATATAGAGTTAGATGAAAAGGGTGAAGGGTAGGAATGAATTGCTCACGAATAGGGGAAGACCTCGAAGTCAGGCGCCGTGTCTGTCAGATTTCTCATTGTCATAGTGATGTTGTGGGCGAGTTCTCTCGCTTTGAGCAGAGCTGCTGTAAACTCCTGTGAGTTAGTGAGAGGAATGTGATACGCCATGAACCGAGATGCTTCAGACATATACAGAAAGAACGAGACAGAGACAGAGAGATTATTAGACAAATAAAGACACAGTGAGAGATTAAATGATTTTACTTCACATATTATTTCTTAAGGCTCTTTGTGAGTTGGTTCACTATAATGTGAGCTCTTGGGTTAATCTGTTTATTCCATTGCTCGTGATAGTTAGGTTAATCTTACAGTATGCTAATCTTTGGACTAATCTGTTTATGCTAATGCTAATGTTTCTTCTTCCTCTCATGCTAGTTTTTAAGTTAGTCTGTTGGCAATATAATAATAAACTTTGTTTTAACATGTTTTATCTTAGACTTATGTTTAGATTAAGTAACTTACATTACTGCTAGTTTTGGGGCTAATATGCTTACACTAACACTAGTTTTTGGCTACTCCGTTTACTATAATGCTTAAATTTACGTTAGATTGTTTACTACAGTATATAATGCTAGTTTGTCAGATTACTATAATACCTTTTTTTTTTTAGCCTGTTTAATGCTATTTTTTTTTTTCTGTTTATCCAAATCACAATGGGATTATTCATTTTATTATAGTGTTAACTTTTGGATTAAATACATATTTAGAGTTTGGACTTTTTTCTTACCTAATATTTCTCCTGTCACATTGTCCCGGACCACGGATGTGTCATAAGCTCCCAAACCACTATAAAGAAAAGAAAAGAAAGAAAGATTTATAAAATCACTCAATCTTTGCACAAATGTTCTTTCCTGAGCAAACTTTTCTATCCATATATAAGTAGTCTAAAGCAGTAGTGTTTTTGAAACAGTAAAGTAAAGAGAAACAATTTGGTCAAATGAATTTAATTTAATTTTGCCTTTACATAGTTTACAAATAAAGGAGGCTTATAGCTGCATTACAAAGCTATAGCTCTACCTGAAGATGGAGTTCTGATCAATAATACCATAATAATAATAATAATAATAATAATAATAATAATAATAATAATAATAATAATAATAATAATAATAATACAATTTAAAAATAAATATGGAGCATTTTAAAAGCTTGGAGTCTGAATCAGCATCATGTCTACATTGGTTTGTGTGTTTTTGGCTGCACCCACCCTTTGGGACACAGTAAGTCTGGCCGGTTGTTGAGGAAGCTTGGGAGATATTTATTGAACTCTTCGACGTCTGGACGCAGTACGCCGTTGGGCGGATTGCCCATACACTTTTTCAAACACACTAAGGAAGCTGGAGAATAGAGAGTGGAGTAATTTATTTAATTATATAGCAAATCAGTCAAACACCAACATGATTGATTGCAAGACCAAATTCTGCACATTTTCCCACTGTGTGTTGTGAGTTGATACCCACACTCAGAAGCTGGACAGAAATTCCCTGCGTTGGCTCCAAAGCTGTAAAGCCGACAGCATCGCGACTGAGGATTCAACCAGTCTATGAAATCATCTACCCAGGAGGATGCTGGGATAGCCAAGTAGGATCTGTTGAAATAAATTAAATAAAAAAAATACAACAACTTAATGGCAAGCATTAATTTACCATTTTGATATAGTTTTTTTTTTTTCATTCTTTACATTTATTTCAACCACCATCACATAAAAATATATTTTTTTGAGGGACCATATGAAACGAAAATGTATTTTAATTATCTGTTTCCATTTTATTAATGCTTTCAGGCAATAAGAGCACATTTTTAAGGATAAAGGATCATATTTGTTATCTATAAAGGATAGTAGACAAGTATAATTACACACCTATAATACTAATTTCATTCATTCATTCATTCACTACCACTTCTTCTACCACCAATTCATTTTATCCAAACTTCTCGGGTCACGGGGAGCCTGTGCCTATCTCAGGCGTCATCGGGCATCGAGGCAGGATACACCCTGGACGGAGTGCCAACCCATCACAGGGCACACACACACACTCTCATTCACTCACACAATCACACACTATGGACAATTTTCCAGAGATGCCAATCAACCTACCATGCATGTCTTTGGACCGGGGGAGGAAACCGGAGTACCCGGAGGAAACCCCTGAGGCACAGGGAGAACATGCAAACTCCACACACAAGGCGGAGGCGTAAATCGAACCCCCAACGCTGGAGTTGTGAGGTGAACATGCTAACCACTAAGTTTTCTAAGTCCCCTAATACTAATTTAAAATCACTTAATTATAACAATAAAAAATAATAATAATCAACATCATTCATAAATAAAATATAACTGCCTTAGTATTTGTTAAGTTTAATCTCTGCCACCTTTTTTTAAAGCTGATTCATTAATACAAATCTTAATGTAAAGTGTTAAATAAATGAATGAATGAATGAATGAATGAATGAATGAATGAATGAATGAATGAATGAATGAAATGACATGGACTTGGACAATGAAAGAAAAAAAATGATCAAGTTCAAATAGATTATTCTACATTTCTGTGATTTCTTGGATGCTCTTCACTCCTTATATAACAGCTATTAAAGGTTTATTAGCTAAACCTTGTCATGGCTAAGTTCATTTATATCTTCTGACCATTTGAAGCCCAAGGTCAGGATATTGTTACTCCTGCTAAAGGTGCACATGCTAGCAGTAAACAGGCTAGCAGGCTTATGTAAGAGGATAACATCCAAACTAGCATTATAGTAAACAGGTGTATTCAGCAGCTAGCATTACTCTAAAGAAGTTAATCTCCTAACTAGCATAATATTAAAGTATTACTGTAAAGAGGATAACACCCACACTAGCATTTTAGTAAACAAGTTAAAACAACTGTTAACATTGTTGTTAAGGGAATAACATGCAAGCTAATATTAAAGCAACCGGAATAACCAAGAACTAGCTCTGGCTAGCTAATACTGGCTAATATTTAAATTTGCATAGTATAAAACATGATTCGACATGTATAAATGTAATTACAGAAAGTAAACGATAAACAGATTTTAATGAGGCCAAACATTGTTTAAATTTCAGACTATATTGAAAACATTATATCATAAATATCTCAAGAATTTGACATCTATAAATGCAGTAAAGGCTGAAAGATGGATATGAATGTGTGTATCTAATCCAAGTCCTCCTTTTGTCTTTGGTGAACCCCTGCTATCACTGTAAATATTAATTGACAGAAAATTTGTGGGCGCTCACCTCTCAGGATACGCTGTGGCGTACTGGATCTTCTGGGTAAGGGAAAACTGATCACAGCCAACACTGGAACACACTCCGTTCATACCGTCAACATTTGAGAAGTTGTAGCCTCTTGTCGTGACAAAATATACGGGAACCCCAACCTCAAAATACTTGTACAGGTAGGCAAAGTATGTCAACATGTATGAGTCCTGTGAAAGTGAACGGGGAAATTGAACTAGTTATGAGAAATGGTAAGCTCCTGTTTTAGCCATTTTAACAAACCCGACTTTCTAAGACTTGCTTTAAACCGCTATCTCTAAACAGAAAAAAATCAGATTTCCCTCTATCTATATTCTTTACTTAAATATGGAGCAAAAAACAGGTTTTCATGGGCCTGGTGTGAGGTGGTAACATTAGCTACGAAGCTAGATTTTTACAGAAACTGAAAACATTATTTGAATTCAATTCAGAGTATTCAACAGATTTAAATAAAGCTAAATGACAGCATGTAAACAAAAAAATCCTTCGGGGGAGTGCTGAAAATTATTAACTCTAGGGTGGTGTTATGAACTTTAATGACTTGGAATCTGCACTGACTGTTACAGAGTGCTGGGACTGGAGACTCCTTCCATAAAAGCTTCATCATATACACAATTACATATGAATTTGTTAAATAAACATCTAAAACACAAGGGCTATTACTTCATGAATTGTACTCACTGTTGGCATGGCCAGCTCCTGATCCAATCCCACTTTCACATTAAACATAAGGTAAATGGAGGCACAGAACATGAAGAGAAACAGCACAATCTGCACAGAGAAGCAAAATAAAGCATGATAACTTATAAGTTACATAGTATGTAAGTCAATTTTGTTTCTTTTCAACGTTCATTTAAAGGTCCAGTATGTACATTTGAACCATTGTGGATTCTTCTATTTATTCATACATATGCCAATGATCTTTGTGTATTGATACACCAGTGTAACAGGTCGTACCACTACGATCCTGCAGACGGGGTGGAGCAGTACTGGGGCGTAATATTTCCGCATTATAGGGAGAAGAAATCCCTCATTGGGTTTGGAAGAACGTGGCTTCTTTACAGTGACACAGCAAGCTATTTCACAGCGATTTGCATCTTGTCGGCGAGCGTCGAGAGACAGCAGTGCCACGAACGCAGTCATCTGCAGCACGAAGTCCATGAGAACGGCTAAAGCGGCGTAGAGTGCAAAAGACCTCACAGCAGGCATCGTACTCAAAGCACCTGGAAACACAGTATACAGAGTATAATGAGTGCAGAGTATAATGAGTGCGTCAAAGCATGCATGTTTAACCCTTGTGTATACTACACTATCATTTATATATGGGCAGTAAAACAATATCCATGGGTTCATGATGACCTTGTGAACAACAGATACAATTAATATCCCCTTGTGATAATAGATCATATCACTTGGTTGACCTTGGTTGCTGCCAAGATGCCTGAGATACCTTCTGTCCTGGTGTTTTATTTCCTCTAATACACCAGATTCAATCAATAAACTCATGAATGTGCCTATTTTAGGAGAATCGTGTGTGAAGTGAGTGTCCACGACCAGGGTTTGTGAACCTGTGGATAACTTTTGGCCACACTGCTGAGATCTCTTACCCAGAAAGAAGCATACAGATTCTGACATGCTGCAAAGGAGCATGCTGGGAGCGACATTTCCAAGGACTCGACCAATCTGCTCCTCCCGCTTCTCTCCTGGGTGGCGTATGTCTCTCTAAAAAATACAACATGAGATACCTCGAATTTCCTCGTGTCATGGTAATGGAAATAGGCAGAGATAAAAAGAAAGTGTAAGTGACTGATAATGAGCTGAAGATAAATGTCCAATGAATTGAGATAAAAACCATGCAAGGAGAAGATAAAGCTGATAGTGCTCAGCGAAAACTCAACTAAAGATCAGGAGATAGAAACTGATCTGAGAGAAATACCTGATACTCCAGAACAAAGATGAAGATGTTGTCAGCTCCTACAGCCAGAACTAAAAATGGGACCACCTGCAGAATGACGAGCGAAGACGGGATTCCTACCCAAGCATAGAAACCCATAGAGGCCAGGACTGAGCAGCCAACTACCAGTATACCCCCTAGGCCAACAAGGAACTTTGAGTCCACCTGGTGATTGGAGCAAATATGATAACAAGGAAATAAAATCATTAAAAGAAATCCCATAAGTACTTCCCTGTATGTCATTCGAGTCTCGATATATTTCTGCTTAGTTGGTGTTAGAATATTTATGAAGATCTCAAGCAAATGTATAACCACTTAACTGATTTTATTATAATCAGTGCAAAGTTGGTACTTCCCATTCATTTACTAATCATTTTACCACATTCAGACTGAGGGACTTTCCACTGAGGGGAATCTGTAGATCATATCTGGCCGTTGCATTGACAGCGATGAGTTGCAGGGAATTACGCCAAGTAAATTGGTGAATTTTGTCGAACTTTTCTTAGTTTCAAAACTAAGAGCCTTGGGCCTCAACTTAGACGCTGAACCAAAAAAATCCTACAACTATGAAAGAACAACAACCCGCTGTCTCACCAGAATGCGTTTGAAGGATGAGTATTCCCCTAAAGCCACAGCAATGTACAGAAAAATGACCGCATAGCTGATCATAAAAATGGGGATGTCCTCGATTGTAGTTCTGTTAATTTCATCTTCTAAAGATCTCTGTGTGAAAATAAAGCATTAAGAATTAGGATACTTGAAGAAAGGAAAGACTGGTTACTTTTCCATTTGAATAGAAATGTAGTAGCCAAACTTTGGTGGTGTGCTAAATACAATCAATAAACATTAAACCTTTCTAAGCTCACCTCAGCCATGTAAGCGAATGTAAAGTTTGTGCTGGGATCTTTCTGGTACTCTTGTACTATTTCCAAGAATCTTAATTCCCATTCTTGCACCACTTTGAACTTTGGGTGTTCACGTGGATAGTTATTCAGAGAAAACGTGAGGATGAAGGCTTCAGAATTTGTGTAGTCTTCATCTGAAAGCAAGATATAAATCAGTTACCCATATAAGGTCCCATGTAACAGTAATCATCTGCCTTTCTGTCTGTCTTACTTTCATATCCTCCTACAGCCAAGAAAGGAAACACAGGTCCTCCATAGTCAGACATGCAGCTCATACCAAGCGCAGTGATGTCTTTAAAAGACAGCGGAGAGCTATGCAGGAGAGAAAGTGAAGAATAAATCGCACTTGTAAGATGATGACAACATTCAGAATCTTCTATCATTGTTTGAGAATGATAGTTCTCAGTTGCAACTGTAATGGGACTTACTTGACGCAGTAGATTAAATGATCTCTCCAGTCAACTTCTTTAGTCACGCCGAGCTGTGTCATGTTAGCCTTTGCATTCAGATTAACTAGGCTGTTTTGGAAGTACTGAGGAAGACTGTTGATAGCACAGTCGGTAACAGCAGGGTTCTCTGGATTGAGGGGTGCATAGCACACATCCTTAAGGCTGGCAGTTTTGTTAAGAACATCAGACCAGAACTCGATTGCCTGGATTCTCTCTTGAAGCTCCAATAGTTGCAAAATTAGGTCTGTGAAAAAAAGCAGAATTTCAGAGTTACAGTATTGTTTAAAGATCCTTTGACTGACTACACTTTTTGAAGAAAGTATCTTATAAGACAGCAATGATGAGTATCGCTTTTCATCACGCCTAGCATGTTTTTGTCCAAGGCGAGTTACTGTGGTTCCTGTTATTATTTGTGGTTCAACAGTTATTAAAGCAGTTGTTATAGTTTTTAGTTAATAGAAAAAAAAACTAGAAAGTCATCTGTCATAACTTTCCCATCGTAGTCAGATAACTCACTCTCTCACTCTCACTCATTTCCTACCGCTTTAACCGAACTTCTCGGGTCACGGGGAGCCTGTGCCTATCTCAGGCGTCATCGGGCATCGAGGCAGGATACACCCTGGACGGAGTGCCAACCCATCACAGGACACACACACACTCTCATGCAATCACACACTACGGACAATTTTCCAGAGATGCCAATCAACCTACCATGCATGTCTTTGGACCGGGGGAGGAAACCGGAGTACCCGGAGGAAACCCCCGAGGCACGGGGAGAACATGCAAACTCCACACACACAAGGCGGAGGCAGGAATCGAAACCCGACCCTGGAGGTGTGAGGCGAACGTGCTAACCACTAAGCCACCGTGCCCCCATAACTGTTCAAACAAATTTCTGAAACTGGAGACTCCTTCGATAATATAAAAAAACACTTATTTTTAAAGAAACCTTCTAATGTTGAAAAATGATTAGACATCATTCTTTGTGAAATAATATATAACACAAATTTTTTGTATTATTACTCTATTTGACCAGGTGCTTTGATATAAACCTTAAAGCCCCACATTTACTGCCAGATCATCTGTTATTTTAAGGTATTCAACACTTCCTGATCATTCAGAATCAAGAATAGACCATTGCTGTGCTATACGTTATATTAGAATATGTAGTATATAGAGTTTCTCTAGACTGGAAACCAATGTGGTATGTACTATGATAAGTTTAAAGCTTCATAGTTGACATAACAAAAGGCATTTTATTTCAGCTCAGATTCACTTGTATTAGCTACTAACCTTTAGAGATTAGGCCGCTGAAGTTTGTTTTGCCAAACAGCAAGGAGTCATATTCATAGCCTGGTCTCCCTGGAGCTGTCAGAATCAGCTGGTTGGTACGAAAGAAGGGGTCAAAATGCTGGTCATTGAAGTCCTTTTCACGTCTAGCACGGCTGTTGGGAGCCGACCAAAGCTGAACAGGGTCGGTGGTCAGCTCTAGGTTTATTAGCCCGCTTGAAAATGCCACAACTGCTACCAGACACACAATGATCACGGTCATCGGATACCTAGCCATGATTGTTCCCCATGTCTGAAAGCCTGAACCCAGGAAATTTTGAACAGCCAGACTTGCTCGATCAGAGCATGTCACATCTTTAGGATTCACTGTTTGGTTTTTTCCTACTTCATTTGCATTTTTGTCCATGCCCCCTTTTGACTTCTTACTTTTCCTGGTCTGGTAGAAAAACTTAGCCATAATGAAGCCAAAGATGAGGAGGCACAAAACTATAAAGGCAATGATGCAGTAGAAAAGGACACCGTTCATGTCCCCAACCATGAAGGAATTCTCCAGTATAGGTGGAGGTGGAGGAATTGGAGGGCAAGAATCCAGACAGTCCTGGCAAGAGCACTCTTCTTCACCAGTGGGCGATGTTTCATTACATCCTATAGCCAAGCCTGCATATGGAACCATTCCTGCTGGTACCTGTGAAGTCTCGCCAGGTGATATGAGTCTAAAATCAATATCAAGTGGAGCCAGACCATTGCTTGTGTCACCCTGGAAATCTAACCAACGTTGAGGCGTGCACAGCTTATGACCGTATCGGCCACACATGGTAGCGATGGCAAATCCACCTGTTGCTGGAATTCGCACGTTCTGGCAGGACCTGAAGGACGCATCGGCGAAGCCGGCGGAAATGTAAGCCTGGTACGCAACCACAGCATCTTTCGTCACTCCAGCGTTCGTATAGTTCACAGTTTTGGTGATGTTGACTATTTGGCTCTGGTCAGGGCTGCACGTGGTGATGCAGTGTATGTGGGCAAAATTGTAAGCGCACGACGGGCATCGGAGTAGCACAGCTTTGGATAGTGACAGGCTGTCTTCCAGGGCGTTCAGCTGAGTACTTGTGCAACAGGCAAATGTTTCACCAACACCTCGGTCCAACATTGGACAATTCTTCTTCAGCAGCTGGTAGTTTTGGCCTGTCACTAGTCTGGCTTTCTGATAGCTTTTGCAGGGTATTCTTGCAGGGATCAGAGAGCTTCCTACATTTGGGTTTTTACCACATTCATCATACATCACACAGAAACCTGGTTGAGGCTGAGCTTCACAAAGGACCTGCAACAGATCAGGTCAGGAAAAGGATTTGAAGCAACTTGAAATAGGTTTAATTTCTAGACATTAAATATTGAACACTAATTGCGGTTTTGGGTATGCGGAGCCTGTACTAATGTTGCAATCTGTAGTTTTACAGATTTTCACAATGTTTACAGTTGGCTAAAGGTATGAGCCTTGAAAACAACAATCACGGCAATTAAGACTTTGTTTTCTGACAGCTCATTAGTTTTCTATGTTCTGTTGTTCACGAGTGCTCCCTACAGGGAGTCGTATATATGATATGATAAGATATGGCAAGTCATAAAAAGATTTTTTTTTTGGTTCATTTCTTTCTCTAAATTTATATCAGTTTGCAACCTTTCAACATTTAAAACTACTTTAAATAGATATCAATATAAATATCACTTGGAAACGTAGCAATCAGACTCAGAGTTCACCCTCCATCTATTTGAAAATATTTAGAGCTTAATATTATTAAAAAATTAAAGAAACAAAGAAATGTTTGCAATTAAAGATCTCCAGAACAGAGTAAAAATGTATACTCTGTAAAAACCTAAGTTTAAACAGTCACTCTTAATTCAAAGCTCAAATTATTTTAATTTTTTACAGATACTGAAATCTCCAATTTAAAAAAAATAATGATTTTCTCCATTTGCTTACTTAGTTTTACAGAATTTTAATTTACACTAAAATCGAAATATATTGTGCTGTTTACATGCTTAAATTTGAAAGAAAGACATACCAGATACGCCGCCAGTATTAGAAAGACGAAGTTGTTGTCCAGCGTCTTTTTCAGGACCCCCATTCTGTCACTTTCTGAAAGTAAATGGCGACCGGAGTGTTACATCCAACAGAAAGAGGAAAGAAAAAGATTAAAAAAAGAGATAGAGAGAGAGAAAGAGAAGAGGGGATGGGATAAACTGGTATTGATGGGTACGTGAGGAAGTAAGAATAAATAAGGAGGTGGTACTTCCAACCCTCCTCGGTGGATATCGACTATGGTCTGTTTCTTATCTGGCCTGATGTGTTCAGTTCCAATCACGAAGCCAAAAACCTTATACACTTGTTTGATAATTAACTTGTGGGCAGAGACTGGAAGCCAGGAGTCAGGGAAACAAACAAGAAAATCAAAAGTCTTTCAAAGAAAAAGCATTCCACAACAATATTACATCTCTCTTCCTTGGCTGGTTATTTGTTGGTAATGATGAGTGCAACTCACAACAGATACTATAAGCTGAAAGGAAAATGAGACCAGGTACATTTAAATACATTTCTTTGTAAATTCTGTATATGCAATAAAAAGGTTATAAGCAATAAACTTGGGGTGTATCATGATAGTGCACTGTTGCATAGCAAATCAGGATATAATTTAAAAAAACAAAACAAGAATTATCTGGCTGGGGTTTTTTTCAGCTTTGGAAGATTGAGGAATATCTTTGAAAGGAATTGTACAATATATTATGTACACCAACAGTCAAATGCTTAATATAGTTTTTTTCTAGTTATATTTACTGTCCTATAAACAAGTTAACACATGAGTGCTTTACAATTTTTTAGAAATGCACATGATTAAATAATGTATATTTCAGCAGCATCATTGTCAGTTTAGCTGATATAGGAATATTGTTTAAAGAATAGCAGATTTTAGAACTATTTCATTTGTCCAGTCACTGAACCTTTCGAAATGATTCATTTTTGCCATTTTTGTGGCATTTCTTTATATTTTATGTCTGAAATAAATCATTAATCGGAACAAAACACAAACCTCTCCTACAATCTCCTATCCGTGTTGTTTTAACACGTACGAGACGATTGCATCAGTGTCAATTTTGTAGTGTTTCAGAGTATCATACTGAGTTCTAGTCATAAACACACACACTACAGGGTTTGTATAAGTATCTGTGTCTGATTAGAGAAGTTGAAATAATGGTTAACATTACAGAGGGGCCAGAAGGGCTGATTAGTCTCAGGACAACAATGGAGAATAATCTCATGGCTACGGTTAAATAGGTCAAGACTTTTCATTCCATCACCAGAAGGAATATTAGATAACCGTTGGCCTAATAACTGAAATTCTTCATGTGATCAGAGAAAAGGAATTTGCTGTTGTAGTCCTGCTCAGTGAATTTTATGATAAGACTTAAAGAACAACACTGATTAAGCAACATTAGAAAATAATACAATAATACGTTTTCATATCTTTTATGAAAGATATGAAATGCTTATATTATGGTGGTTAAAAACACCAATCTTTAATGATATTATTCTGATTATCCAGTTACTAAAGATGAACAAATGAATAAAAATAAACAAACAAATAAATATAAAATGAAATAAAGAAGCTTAAATAAAAATACATGAATTCATATTTGTTTTCTTGTTTTCACCGTCGTGATATTTATGGATACAGTTGAATCTGTCCTATTCAAGATGGCGGCGCCGCTGACATGTGTAGCTTTTAGCCAGGTATTAAATTCGAAAGTTGACCTATCCAACATGGCGGCGCAGTTGCTACATATAGGTTATGGACCAATGAGAAATCGCGAATAACTTTCCAAAGGATTATACGATACTGACAGGAATTGCGGTCTCGCGCGCTTCCCGTTGCTTTGGTAACGGCGCCGCTTGTAAGTAAAGCATAATATTATAGACGATTTTCCAGGTTAAGGTGAGTATATTTCGGTTCAGTTATAATTCTGCATTCACAATGAGTTTTTGCAGAAAGACTAAAATATTTTTAAGTAAACAAAAAAAAAAAGAAAAAAAAGAAAGTAAACAACATCAACAACATAACCGTTTTTTCTTTCCTATACAGAACTATAACATATACCATAAACTCAAAGTCCTCATGATTTGTATAATAATAATAATAATAATAATAATAATAATAATAATAATAATAATAATAATAATAATAATAATAATAATAATGTTAGGCACAGCATTTTTGATTTGGAAATAATTTTTCAAATTATACTGATTCTCCAATATTATGGGGTACTTTGTGTAAATTCACACACACACACACACACACACACACACACACACACACACACACACACACACACACACACACACACACACACACACACACACACACACACACACACACGTTCTTATGTAAGTCCATTTATGTTTTAAGTTGTAAAAGTACAAGCGTGGAAGTTCAAGTGGGTAAAAAAATGCAAGTCACTGTATGTTATTCTTTAAAGTCACAAAGCTTATGTTTCGGCACCGAGCCACTATCAGGCCTTATCACGGTGCTCTAATGTTTGCCTGTTTGATTTTAGAAATGCTTGGAATTCAAGAGACACTGTTTTCAATAGCTTCACTGCATAATCAGGGGCTGTAAATGATTGACATTCTACGTAATTGAGGGTCGTCTTAATCAGGATCTGAGTTATCAGGATAAATAGCAAGAGATCATCTGATTAAGGTCGGAGGTCCTGTTTACACCCCAGTACGCTGATGCATGTCACGTATAGATACTTGTATAGTATACGTGCAATTTCAGCAATGTTTTATGATTATTGCTTGTTGTATGAGACGGTAAAATTCTACATGAATTCTGTATATACCAGATTGCACAATAACGTGTTCTACATGTCATAAGAAAATAAGTTTTGCTCACAAGCTAGGATCATGCAAATGCAAACATAAATATTCACATTTTTTTGTTTGTTTTATTTAAAGGTTTTTTTTCTCAAGGATTAAAATCTGAATATAAAAATATATTCTCAAATGAGATTAACACATTGAAATTCCAACACAAACATTCTTCATAATGAGCTGGAGATCATAAGGTAATTGTTTTCAGTCAACATTCATTTCTCCATTGCTGGAAATGTGTTTGTGGCTGTCATGTGAGTTTGGAATAATCACAAGACATCCCACTGACAATGAACAGCGTCCTCAAATCGGCCACCGGTTTGTTTGAGGATGTCATTATGCTTAAGACGACTAAACTCAACTCATACAAAGGAATTCCTTTATAATTAGTGCTGAAGCAGTGATTCATGTGTCTGTTTAGCTGTTCCTGTACTGTTTTACACACACACACACACACACACACACACACACACACACACACACACACACACACACACACACACACACATTAACACACACTATGTACTCTGAATAAACAAACACCTCTCTATCTCATTCATGTCCAGATACTCAAACAAATCATCCCACACAAACTCTCTCTCTCTCTCTCTCTCTCTCTCTCTCTCTCTCTCTCTCTCTCTCTCTCTCTCTCTCTCTCTCTCTTTCTTTTTACGGTTATGTTTCAAGACTTTTTTGGCTCCTAGATTCCTCTATAGCAAATTCAATATGCTAGAAAACATGAGAGAGAGGTGTGAGCTATTGTTAGGCTCCTGGCTGAATAGCGGAACACTGTAGACTTCTGTAGTTGGTCATTTGGGTTTCTGCATGAGTGTTTGTCTGGGCTTTCGTCCAGGTTCTCAGTTTTCATCCCTCCCACAGGAAGTGGACTGGCTATGCTTATTTGCCTCTAGGTATGAATAAGGATTATGTGTGATGTATTTGGTGCTTTGCTATGATCTGGCATCCCATCCCAAGTCTATTCCTAACGTGGTGCAGAGCAGGATAAATCCATCAGTAAAGCTGAGTCATTTGATAATTGGAATCACACCAACAGACACTGGGCGTTACACACAGACTGAGGGACTACAAATAACCAAGTTTATGGTCATGACTTTATTATTTTAGGTGGGGCAGTGTTATGAACAGCTGTTAGTGCGATCTGTTTTATATTTGCTTGTTTTCACATCTACATTTAACAATCTGCTCACTGCTTTTACAGAATAATACAAACCGCAGAGACTTATCGCAGTGACGGACGGAAAAATCACCATCTTTTTCTCACTGCATGAATTCAGCTGATCAGCATGGTGAACACCAGGACACTTAATCTTTGACCGGTTTTGACGTGGCTATAGATTTGCACTGCTCAACCTTCACATCTCACCTCTGTGTCAAGTAAAGATTATCAGATCGCAGTGTGAACGCCTTGACATTTAATCCTCTGACACGGCAGCAAATTGTCAAAACCGACAATAAAATTTTCTAGTTATTGTTATTATTATAGAGCAACACACTGTACTTTTTATTAATTTATAGTGTCATTTTATTATAAGTAAACATCGTTATCTAGAGAGAACATTCCGGTGAAACATAACCGATAAATTATTGACATACTAAATTAATATTTTCTTCATCACAATCTAAAGATTTTAGATGTCAGATTCCAACAAACATTTCTACAAGATAATCAAAAGAAACAAAGTCAATGAAATATTAATACATAAAATGTCAACCAACAAACCATCTATTCACATATTGGACATATTTTAATTGAACTCTTTAAGGAATAGAACCAGTATATCCTAATGAGTATATGCTAATGGCTAAGGATATAGGTAATACAATTTTTCATTCATCACTGTGTAAAATAAATAACGACACAAATTGAAAGTTTTATTGGAATTCTTGTGGGC